>NC_052488.1:14812265-15053884 GCF_009730915.1 Dioscorea cayenensis subsp. rotundata | reverse complement strand
CCTTGAAACTTTCTTGGGTGTGAGGATTTTTATAAATTTCTCTCATTCATAGGTCCTTCACTTCCTTGGGAGATGTGAGGAGATTTTTCTATAAATTTCTCTCATTCCTATAGATCTTGACCGCGGGGTGTGAGAAATTTTACCATAAATTTCTCTCGTACACCTGTGAAGTCTCGATAGAGGGTATGAGAAAGTTCATAATTTCTTTCAATTCTCCCTAGAGTCTTGACACTCTTGGGGTGAGGAAATTTTCCATAAAAATCAAACCCTTTCTGCAAGCTCACGCTTGAGTCTTTTAGAGCCTCCATTAGAGTAGTGAAATGAAAGGAGAATAAAAATTTCTTGAAGTGATAAAAATATATATGAAAGAGTTCATGAAAAATATCTCTCATCGACACTTATAAAGAAAAAGTTAACAAAGATTTCTTGAAGCCCAGCTTGGGAGTCTTTTGATACTCGTTGGAGTGAAAAAGAGGTGCAATGAAAAGTACATCTTTTTCTTGAAATGAAATGAAGGTAAAAATGAAAAATTTCCAGGAGAGAGAAAAATGATGATGGATAATAAAAAATAGAATGAAAAATTTTTCATAAAAAGAAGATGTTTTTCTCGTCAACACTCGTTCAGAAAAAGTTGAGTTGTGAAGATTTTCCTAAGCTCATTTATGAGGTCTCATGAGTTTGAGGGTTCATTTTTAAAAGTCAAGTCAAGAGATTATCAGAGTTAATGACTAACCATGCTAAGGTCGCGACTTATCAAATGGTCGAGGCTCAAAGCGTTGAAGAGCTAAGACCTAAATGCATCATGTAAAGCGACAAAATGCAACTCTACGAAGTTTTAAAAGGCACCAAAGAAGCCAAAAAACTTGAGGAGTTTCCTAAGTCAGAGTTTTGGAGATTTTACAAGCAGCAAAAGAGCCAAAGTCTTCGATGATAAAGAAAAGCAAAGAAAAGAGGCCAGGAGGCAACTCGTCAAATGTAGAGTTGAGCGGCTTGGACTAGCTCATGTTCGAGACACAAACCCACATAGAAATCGAGGAGAGCTACATCCACTGAAAGCTAAAAGGATCTTGACACACTTCAGTATAGGAGCTAAGGCGCCCTGACTAAAAAATAAATTTTTGAAGAGCGTGATAAAAATAGCTCCTCTAAAAATCTCTTGTTAAGCTCTCTTAGGAATAGACACTTCTCTATGTCATTCTCGTCAGTGATCATGTATGTGCGCCATCTTTGAAATAAAATATATATTTATCATGTTACTCGAGTTTACTTCCTCATTCACACTTGTTTCTTAATCGAGGTTCCCATGACATTGTGCGGGGTAGGTGTGGGGGCTTGCCCCACTACAATACGAATCCTGAGCCATGACGTCGTCGGAGAATATATATAGATTTTGATTTATGATCCATGCTTTTCAATAAGTCGATCGATTAAAGGCCGAGATTGGAAAGAAGAGAAAAGAACATAAAAGTCACAACACGCCATGGGTGGACTAACTTCTCCTCCAGTCTTTGAAACTGAAAGGTGTGAATGAGAAAGTAGTAGAATATCCTGCCATTGTTGATGATAGCACTGATGCTCCTTTTATAGAGGTTTTGCAGTGGCGCAACAAACAGCTGTCAACAGTCACGATTTGCATCATGCACCATTTTTCATAGTGAAGGCACTCAAGTGCAGCTTCCTATGTACACGTGTACCTGCTTGGCATAAATTTGGGTAGAGATCAAATTCTGGGACTGTTTCAGGAATATGTCCAACCGTAGCGAGGCCCACCGTTATCACTGCAAGCTGAGGGTTCAAGTCCCAGCGCTTGCCATCAAGGGAGACCCCGGTCGATTGAATGTTATACCACCTGCTGAGGTCGAAAGAGGATGCAGTTCTTTTGCTGGCTTGTCATTTTTGACCGACTGGCACCTATCCAAAGAAATTCATGAGCATTAAGGAGGAGAGGGCGAAGAAGAACCTTCATTCAGCAATCACGGTGAAGGGAGAAAAGAGTGGGTATCTTCAAAGAAGCCCAAAGGTTCACGCTCAGCATGAGATCCTTTATGATGGAGAGCGCTACAAAGGGCGGCCAAAGAGGAAGACACCCCTCGCCTCAAGAGGAAGGCGAGGTTTTGTCTCGTTCGAGGCTCGAATGGCTCTTCGAAATTCGTTTACCAACTCTGTCACACCCGGCGGGAATGGTGAAGGAGAACTCCAGTTGAGGTGAGCGGTCTTCACAAAGCAGCATGCTATGTAGGGGAGGCGAGCCACCAAGGGTCCTACAATTCCAGAACACTTTTTCAAGCAAAGTTTATGATAGCTACACCTCCCTCTGAGGAAGCTACAAGCGTAGAAGGATGACACGAGGAGAAGTTCTATCTAAGGAAAAGAACTTACTTTCTCAAAATCGAGGCTTACATGTTTGATGAGGCTTGCGTACCAAAAGCGAGCTTACCGAGAGGACCCATACCCCTCTGCTCATCGTTCAGGGTTCCAGTGGATCGAGGAAACCAGGATGAAGAAATGGAGGATCTAGAAGTACACAGCCATGCGTGTGATTCTTGAAGAGGTCACGAGGCGCACACTGAACCCGAGCGTCCCGCCCGTGAGTGAGAAAGGCAACCCAGTTGAGGTACAAGTGGCGTGCGACAAAGATGATTTTGATCCAGAGTGTTACAAGAAGGGGCACAAGAAAGGGCGCAAAATCAACTTAGCCCATGGCGGTGGGTTTGAGACTCCTCCTAGGAGGAATAATGAGTTCAAGTGAAGAAGAAGGTGACAGCCTTATTTTTACATCAAACAAAGATCAAATGTTTTGCGAGATTAAAAAGCAATTGGATCAACGGAGAAAAGATCACATACAAACCACTCTGTTTAAAAGTCAAAAAAACCCAATAACAATCAAGAGCAAGCACCATCAGTACAAGTTATCCGAGAGGAAGAAGATGATGAAGGAAGAAGTTCTTGGGTTGCATGGGCGAAAATTTGCTGGAACATCAGCGGTGCGAGCGATGATGTCTCGGGAAGAAGTACTGAAAGATGGTTGCTGCACTGATTAAAAGCCAAGCCCGTGCTACTGTGAGAGTGATGGTGACACAAGCCACTCTCAAGCTCCCACGGTCAAGTGAGAAACATCCTAAAGGGATTACAACAATGTTCCCAAGTTCAGAGCGGTTTAGCGGCAGGGAACCACTGATCAACATTTAGCTCATTTCACTTAACTGGCGTAGTGGGGACACAAGTAACAACCCATCTTTGTTGTTACAAGACAATTTACCGCTTCAGTTTAGCTGGTGTGGCTTTTTGAATGGTATCCAAACTCTACAACTCGAATCCATTCGGACATGGCAACAGATGAAGGACTCCTTTTAGGGTACGGTTCAAGCGTTACTGATAAAATTACTATAGGCCGATTTCGCCAACACACGCAGAACAAGGATGAGAAAGTCATGATTATGTGATGAGATGGCGCAACCCCGAGCATCAAGTGTGAGCACCACTAGATCGGGATGCAAGCAGGGGCTATTGGTGGGGAATATTGATAATTGATGGCTCCATTTCTTAGCTCATTCGATATTCATACCTTCCAAGACTTAATCTCTCAAGTCAAAAATTGGAAAAACTAGTCCAAGGGTAGTATCTGCAATGCAACCCACCAAAGTAGACAAAGAAAAGCCAAGAAAACCATAAGGTGTTAAGCATGTGGCCTTTGCAACTGATAAAGTAAAGGAGAGCACTACATTGGCAAATTATGATAAGCCAAAACCACCATCACTTGGGAGTGAAAGTGAACCACCCAAGCTTATAAGTTCTCTTCAAGAGAGGATGAGCAAAAAGTATTCTTTTAGAAGAGACAAAGTGATGAAAATATTCAAAGACGCATTGAAGGTCGGTTTGCAGCTACCGTAAAAGCAAGCGACCGTAAGAAGCGCATAAGAAGGATCACCCAAATTTCCGTCCATATCACGTAATATTGGGTCATTCAATTGAGAACTGCTATCTATTTAAAGATTAGATTGAGCGGCAGTATGAGGAAGGGAAGATCACTTTATCTAAAAATGTATTGTTCGATCAACCAACGTAGAGCACACCAACTACGTGTCAGCCTGTAATCGCAAGAAGAAACTTTATGGGGGCAAGATGCGGGGAATATCAAGGCATGCAAGCCGAGGGAGGATTTCAAGTTCCCAAGGAGCCTCGCCTCCTCTGGAGTTCCGTAAGGCTTATGGGGAAATTTTCATCTCAAAAGAAGTCAAGAAAATGTTGAAGAACTTGGGAGTGCTCCCTGGTATCAAGTGGCGGAGAGCTCAAGAACTTGATGAGAAGCCCAAGTAAAAAGCCAAGAAGAATAAAAAGATCAAGAACAAGAAAAAGAAATGTATAAGTGAAGCCTCGTCTGAATTCCATCATAAGAAGTAAAATTATTGAGGAATATATTGACTCCCTTGAAGATTATTAGCAAAAGGAGAGAGCCCCTAATTACATTAGGGTGATTATTTCCGATGAGGTTAAGGAGCTACTCGCACTTGGACGAGTCTCAAGATGAAGAGCCTATGGTTGAGACTTGTCGAGTTATTACCATATATGAAGAAGAAGCATGGGATGATGTTGATGATGAAGATGTACTTGAGCTCTACTATCCGTGATGAGGATGGTTCTTTACCTGAGAAGTTATATGATCGACATGGGAGACCATATGTGAGTAAAAAAAGCGTAAAAAGAAACAAGCTTTTAAAAGAAAGGGTTCGAATAGTGAATGAGAGGTTGCAGGAGCTTCAACACAATCTTATCAAGCAAAACCAAAGCATTATCCAACGGAGAAATCAAGAAGAGCACCTAAATATAAAAATACTTGAAAGGTGATGCCATATGAAGAGATTCCATCCTTCTTCAAAGAGGTGACATATGACTCACTCATCGAAAAGCCACATTTTCCGTGATAGTGATGCCCCTTGAATGAGTCTCGGGATCGTGGAACCCGCGAATCTTTCTTTTGTCAAGAGGAGACACATCCTCAACATAGTGAAGATCGAAGAGTTGACATGGAGGAAGGAAAAGCACCTCATCTTCTAAGCAATGTAAGAGATGGGAGCTCCATAAGAAGAGATAAAAATTCAAGAATTATTTCGTAAGATGGTGGAGGAAGGGTTATTGCTTCTAAAGGAGAAAAAAGGGATGCTACTACAAATATGAAAAATCATCCTAAGTATTGTCCTTTTCATCATTTGATAGGGTATACACTGGAAGATTGCAATGGTTTCAAAAGCTGGTTACATAAAGTACTCAAGTCGGGTGCTATAAACCTACCTGAGGAGTGTTTTGAGATGTCAGGTACATGCTATGCCTTGACAATCAAAGAAAGGCATGATAATGGGTGCACCCACCAAGATGAGGAAGAGGAGCCTCGAATGATTAATAACGTGCGAAGGCTTCTCGAGCAAGCACGTGGCACTAAAAATAAAGGGAAGAAGAAGGTGATTGACGTAAATGAAGAGATTATGCAACCACGCAAGACTTCTACTTTGAAGACACAAGACTATAATATCACTGCCCATTTGAAGAAAATTCCAGCTCAGCTAAGTGTTTTTGATGCGCTAATGATGTGACAGGAGCTTAGAGACACATTGATTCTATGTCTTGCAAAAACCCTAGAAGAATATCAAGTTTATTTTGCTAGAGCTCATACGATGTAAGCTCTCTCACGACTTTTGGTTCTCCCAGCGATTAATATATCGTAGAATGACTTGTTGTTGGACAAAGGAGCACAATAGACCCTTATATGTTATCGAGTCTTGTGATGGGACAAGAGTCAATCGAATCCCTCATTATCCATGCTCATCAAGAAATCTGATGACACTAAAGACTTTGCATGCCCCGGCTTTGGAGACATATCACCCATCGCTTGAAAAAGATTGTTGTCCAAGGCTTTAACCAAAGATAGTCAAAAAGCCCTTGGTCAATTACCTCCCTTTTAAGATTGGGAAGTCGATATCGATGTGAAGTTTCATGTTATAAAACACTAATGCTTCCTATAGAGCATTGTTGGGAAGACCGTGGCTAGCATCTGAAAAATTATGTGGTTCCTTCCACTTTGCATCAATGTTTAAAGTACATGAAGGATGATGATGTATACCACATAGATGGGGAGATTCAATCGTTTGGTGTGCATGAAATTAACTATGAGGATGCAAGGTATTTTGTGGATATAGCAAAAGGGGGCAAGCTTTCACAGCCAAAGATGATGCTCTCATGAAAGTTACTAAAACTACTAAGCTCACTCAGAAGAAGGTTTCAGTTTTTCCTTTGAAACCGCACTTTAGAAGTTACATAGAGTCTTCCGAAGAAGAAAAAGATCATGAAGACACACAAATCGCCACTCAACTCGCTTGTTGTCACAAGAGAAGCTCGCATTTTGGAAGTGATGGTTCCGACAGAGAAGAAATTTCATTCCTACCAATTAAAAAGAAGAAGATGATGATGAATTTTTCGCTGAAAGCCTCTTCATGTTACGAGAATACCGGAGGGCCTTTACAAAGCCCTGGATGAGTTGCATGTTAACTCCCGTAGAGCTGCTCATTACCTTCTATGTGCCTTCTCGCCATCAAGAGGAGAGAGGGATCTCTTCTATAAGTCCGATCCCAATAAATCTGATGATGAAGATATTTTGATGAGCAAACCGATGGAAGATGAAGAACCTTGGCCTTTGAGGATTCCAAACTACTATCCTCCTAAGCTAAGAAAGTTGATACAACAAGATGGAATCAGTTTGAAGTATTCAAAAGACAGTCATATTCTCTTTGAGAGGCTTTGGCATTCTTTCAAAATTTCTATGCAAGGCCAAGGCTTGAGTAAGAAGGGTCTTGGGTTTCAAGATGAATAAATATATGAATGCCGCATGGAGTCAACTATTGAAGGGCCGAATACAAGAGATGAAGATCCAACTGAAGAAGTATTAGATGATCACCTCATGAAAGATATAAAATTGAAGGATGCACCCCTGAGCTTGAAGATGGAGGGCAAGCTACAATTGATGAGTTGGTAGAAATCAACTTGGGAAATGAGGACGATCCTAAACCCACTTTCTTAAGTGCACAACTAGCTCACAAAGAGAAATAAGCCATTCAAAGCATTCTTGTGGAGTATATTGACTGTTTTGCATGGAGCTATAAGGAGATGCCAGGGCTTGACACAGAAGTAGCAGTGCATAAGCTCGCCATTGACCCAAATTTTCCACCAGTAAAACAAGCACCAAGAAAGATGAAGTTTGATCTGGAGGAGAGCGTCATTGAAGAAACCAAGAAACTAATCGAAGCTGGTTTCATAAGAAGGAAAGTACCCTAATTGGATTGCCAGCATAGTGCCTATCAAGAAGAAGAATGGGCAAATCAGAATGTGTGTGGACTTCATGGACTTAAACAAAGAATGTCCCAAAGATGATTTTCCACTACTTGTTATGGAGATCATGATTGATAACACTTCCTCTTATGAGATGTTTTCTTTCATGGATGGCTTCTCTGGGTACAACCAAATCAAGATGAACCCAGAGGATGAAAAGCATACTGCGTTCCGGACACCGATAGGCATCTACTGCTATAAAGTTATGTTGTTTGGACTAAAGAATGCAGGGGCAACATATCAAAGAGCCATGACGATGATTTTTGATGATTTGATTCACCAGGTGGTGGAGTGCTATGTAGACAATTTGGTGGTGAAGACACAATCAAAAGATCAACACCTTAATGACTTAAGAACGGTGTTCGATCGTATTAGAAAATATAACTTGAAGATGAACCCTATGAAATGTGCATTTGGGGTATTGTCTGGAAAATTCCTTGGATTCGTTGTGAGGTACCGAGGAATAGAGATTGACCCCTCCAAAATTAAGGCAATCATAGAAATGCCACCTCCAAAGACATTAAAGCAGCTGAGGTCCTTTCAAGGACGTCTAACCTATATCCGAAGATTCATCGCCAATCTTTCGGGAAGGTGCAAGTCATTCTCAAAACTGGTGAAAAAGGATGCTCCTTTTAAGTGGGGCGAGGAATGCCAAACTGCTTTTGAAGAAATCAAGCGCTACTTACTGAATCCCCAAGTGTTAGAGGCACCAATTGAAGGAAAACCATTGATCTTATACACAACAGCCTTCGATGGATCCCTTAGAGCTCTACTAGCCCAAGAGAATGAAGAAGGGAAGGAGAATGCCCTATACTAACTTAGTAGAATGTTGGTGGGTGCTGAAAACAAATATACACCAATAGAGAAGCACTGTCTCTCCTTGGTGTTTGCAGTAAAGAAGCTTCGGCATTATTTGCTCTCACATAAAGTTATCCTTATCTCAAGAATAGACCCGCTCAAGTACTTGATGACCAGACCACTACTTACTGGAAGATTAGCGAAAGGGCATTGATACTCATGGAGTTTGACATAACTTATACTGTACAAAAAGCAATAAAATGTCGAGCATTGGCAGATTTTCTTGCGGCACATCCTTTGCCCGATGAATCTCCCTTGAGATGTGATCTCCCAGATGAAGAGACTTTGGCAATTGAAGAGGGAAAACAATGCTGGCAGATGTACTTCGATGGAGCTTCTTCTATCCAACCAGCTGTTAGACCTAAAATTCCTTAAGTTAGAGCTGGTATTGGACTCATCTTCATTTCTCCTGAAGGTGGGATCCTGAGATACTCTCTTTCTTTGTTGAAGCCATGTACTAACAATGAAGCAGAATATGAAGCTCTTATTGCTGGATTGGAGCTAGCAGTCAATATGGGGGTTCAAAGCTTGCACATATATGGCGATTTACAACTCATTATAAATCAAGTTGAAGGAAGTTTCAAGATGCATAAGCAAGAACTCCTTCAGTATCATCAGAGAGTTATTGAATTGTTGAAGCAAATTCCTGATATTAAGCTGGAGAGAGTTTTCAGGTCGATTAATGGAAAAGCAGATAGTTTAGCCAAACTGGAAAAAGAGTTGGCTGATCCAGATCAAGAGGAGATCCAAGTCACCATTCGAAACAGGCGAGTGCTAAGTTCATGCTTTGATGAAGAATTAGAAAACAAGAAGCTCAGAAAAGAAGAAATTCTGACAGTGGTTGAAGATGATTGGAGAGAGCCTTTCATTAAATACTTAAAGTATGGCGAACTACCAGATAAAAAGTCTCGAGCTACGCAGTTAAAGAAAAGGGTGATGAGGTTTATCCTTGTTAATGATGTTCTCTATCGAAGATCATATGATCAACTCCTGCTAAGATGCCTCTCGAAGAAGGAGTCTGAAGAAGTCATGCATGAAGTCCATTCTAGTATTTGTGGAGCTTACCAGTCAGGACCAAAGATGCGGTTGAAGATTAAACATATTAGGTACTATTAGCCAAGCATGATTAACGATTGCCTACAATATGCAAGACGGTGCAAACTATGCCAAGCCCATAGGGATTTCATTCATCAACACCCCAATTCTTTACACCCTACAATCTCTTCATGGCCTTTCGAGATGTGGGAGACTGATGTGATAGGCCCTATTGAGCCTCCATCGTCAAGAGAGCATCGCTTTATATTAGCTGCCACTGACTACTTTTCAGGATGGGCGGAAGCTATTCCTTTAAAGGAAGTAAAGGCGGAAAACATCATTAAATTCTTCAAAGATCATGTGCTATATAAATTTGGGACGCCTCGAAGGATCATCTCTGACAACGGGCGAGCGTTCAAAAGTTTCAAGGTTGGAAGATTTGCTCAGCATCACAAAATAGATTAGAGATATTCCTCTATCTATAATGCTAGAGCAAATGGTCTTGCTGAAGCATTCAATAAAACATTATCCAAATTGTTGAAGAAAGCAGTTTCAAAAAGTCAAAGGGATTGGCACGAAAGGCTCCCTGAAGTTTTATGGGCATACCGGACAACATATCGAACACCAACTCAATCAACACCATACTCATTGGTTTTTGGTACAGAAGCTGTCCTGCCACTTGAAGTTCAGATTCCATCTCTAAGGATTGCTTTACAAAATGAACTCACAAATGAAGACAGAGTTCACTTGCGTTTGGATGAACTCGATGCTTTGGATGAAAGAAGGCCAGAAGCCCAACAGAATCTTGAAGTCTATGAAACAAGGATGGCTTGAGCTTACAATAAGATGGCTCGCATTTGAACTTTCGAGAAAGGGGAGATGGTATGGGTGTTAAGAAGACCGATCATCACCAATAAGCATGCTGGGGGCAAGTTCAAGTAAAATTGGGAAGGCCCGTACATCATAGAGATCGTCTACGAAGGTGGAGCTTATCAGCTAATCGACGCTGATGGAAGGAGACCTATGCCACCCATCAATGTACGGTTTTTGAAAAAATATTATCCATGATGTACATGTAATGCATGATTTGGAAATGCTAAAAAAAAAAGAAGCAAAAATAAAAAACAACAAAACAAAAACAACAAAACAAAAACAAAAAAAAAACAAACAAACAAAAATAATAATAAAATAAAAAAAAATATAAAAATAGAAGAAGAAGAACTTGTGTTTGCCTATGACGGAATGTCCAGTGCTCTTGTTTGAGCAGGTTGGTTAAGCATGGTATATGCTTCTCGAGGCAAATTACTAGTTCTATTATCTTGTTTCCCTTTTTCATTTGAATAAAAACACATTGTAGAAGGAAAATTTGTGTTTGTCTATGATGGAACGTCCAGTGCTCTTGTTTGAGCAAGTTTGGTCAAGCGTGATAGATGCTTCTTGAGGCAAAACATAAATTCCATCATGTTGTTTTCTTTATCAAGTTGAATAAAGATATGATTCTATGAATTTTGAAATGATTTTTGCAAATCTTATAAAAATTCTATAAGATCAGGTAAAAAAAAAAGAAGAAAGGAAAAACAAAAAAACAAAAAAAACAAAAAAAGAAAAAAAGAAAATCAAGGAAATGAGGGATTTTGGTAGGCAAAAAAACAGTTTTTCGTACAAATGCTGTTTTGATCAAGTAGCTCATCGGGTATCTAGATCAGCTCTGATCATCATGAAATTTAAACTATATTATAAACACATAACAATAATGAATGTGAACGGTTGAAATTAAATTTGGAGTTCTGATGATTTTTAAAGAATTCTATATTTCAAGCTAAGATTCTGAAAATTTATTTTCAAATAACTAGAGTTGATCAAAACTTAATCGGACTATGATAACTTCTCTGATTAATCTGAAAATTTTATTGAAGCTATGAGACATCATGATGTTTCCTGTGAATGGTCATGATTATATTTTTAGTTCAGAAAAGTTCAAAACAAATTCGTGACTCAACAGTGAAATTCATTGATGATTGTCATGGAAATTGTTTGTCATCAAGTTGATGATCGAATAATTAGAAGCTCCGGCATCTTCTTAGGAATATTTTTTACATGTACAAGACATCTTTATCTTTATCTTTAATATGAACGGTGGAGATTGAGTTTGAGGTCCATTTACCTCTCATAGAAATTCATAAGTTCAAATCAAATTTTGTTAAATACTGCGGTCTCCATTGTTGATTTTTAAGTTGATGATCGGGTGGTCGAATTTTTCTTGATACTTATGAAATTTTTTATCTACACTCATAGATTATTTTTCTTTCAGTTGGACGGTCAAAATTATGTCTGGAGTTTAGTACATTCATGAAGACATAAAAAAAATAAAAAAGGGCAAATGTGGTCGAAAAGAATTTTTTTTTTTTTTTATTAAGAAAAAAAGTTGAGAAGACATGAGCTACACCAAGTTAAAGTTTAATGAATAAAAATAGCTATGGCCTAAAACTAAGCAGTGGAAGTAAGCTAAGCTAGATTCAGAGATTAAAAAAAATAAGGATAAAAAAATAAGCTAAGCTTAAAGTTGAGCTTTCGCTCTCTCAAAGTTGGCAAGAGCTTCTTTAGCTGACAATGAGGGTTGTGATCTGTCACCGTCACCTCCAAGTGCTTCAATTTGTTGAAGAATATCATCAAGGGACTTGTTCACTTCTTCAATGGGAGGAGCATCAGATAAGAGACTCATTCCTGAGGAGATGATTTGTTCTTTTTCTTCCTCTAGGGCTCTCAATTCTTGCAATTTCTTTCTTATTTGTATGAGCTCCATGTTAGCCTCGTCCATATGTTGGGACATTTTTGTGAGGGACAATTTGGTCTGCTTTAACCTTTCCTCTTTCGCCACTAATTCCTCTTTTTTTGACAAGTTTAAGTCGCTTTCTCTATTATTTGTGTCATGGGCAAGTTTAGCCATATCAAGTGCTTCATATATCTTGTCTCTTATGATTGAGATGTCAGCTCCATGTGCCATCAAGTTCTTGTACAATTTTATGGTTTCATCCCTCAAAGATTCATGTTCATGAGGGCGCGATGATTTCACCTTTTCAATGAGCTTATTTACCCAAAAAGACTCCAAGCCTGTGTCTTTTCTCACAAGTTGAGGAAGAGATGAGCTCATAGATGCAACCTCTATAGCTTTTGGAGTAGAGTCTTCCATTGCATGTTGAGGGGAAGGGATGACTTGTGGTAACTTTGAGGCTTCTTTTGAGAAAGGGCTTTCCATGGGAGGATTAGCATCAAGGATGGGCGTGTAGTTATCATCATATGCAAAGTCGGAAGACAAAGAGTCATGCGCGGAGGGGTTCATCTTTGGAGAAGAAGCTTCATGGGGACATGCAATAAAAGGGAATAAAGGGTTAAAAAAAAAAAGAGTGACAATTGAGAAGAGAAAGGTTTATTGAGTGGCATACCTATTGGGTTGGATTCCGGTTTTGAGATGCTAGCTTGATCTTCTTCATGTTCACTTATGTTGGGAATGTCACCTAAGTAAAAAAAAACATATATTTAATAGGCTCATAATATGAAAAAAAAAGTTTGAGATCTACTCAAAGGAGAGTTTGAGATTTACTCAAAGATGAGATTTGAAATCAATTCAAAAAAAAAAAGAGAGTTCAAGATCTACTCAAAGTAGAGTTTGAGCTCTACCCAAAGATGAGATTTGAAATCAATTAAAAAAGAAAAAAGAAAAAAAAAAAGAAAAAAAAAGAGAGTTCGAGATCTACTCAAAGGAGAGTTTGAGCTCTACTCAAAGATGAGATTTGAAATCAATTCAGAGGAGAGTTTGAGATCTACTCAAGGGAGAGTTTGAGATCTACTCAAAGATGAGATTTGAAATCAATTCAAAGGAGAGTTTGAGATCTACTCAAAGATGAGATTTGAAATCAATTCAAGGAGAGTTTGAGATCTACTCAAAGATGAGATTTGAAATCAATTCAAAAAAAAAGAGGAGATTTTGAGATGTAAAAAATAAATAAATGAATAATTGCGAAATAAATTAACAAAATAAATAAATAAATAAATAATAAAATAAAAAATTACAAACAAAGTACGGACCTTGAGGTGGCAATTGATGAGGTTCATGTAAAGGTACCGAATGAGTTCGTGATGATGAAGTGGTTCGAGCCCTTTTAGGAGAAATTCTTGATTCCTCCGGTAAGGGCATAGGGGGCGCAGAAGTTTTGACCTGGTCTTTTCCCAGCTGGATGCATGGCTACTTCGCTTTCTTTTTAGGGGAGGAGCCTCTTTTTCAATTGGGGTTTTGTCTTTAAGAATTTGTGCCGATCGACTTTGTTCATTAAGGATAGTATAAATCGACTTCAAAGTTGTATGTACCCTAACCGACCAGAAGTGTGCATACAAGTATAGAAGTTGTCCTTCAAGCTTGTGAGACGGGATATAGAATTGTGCTCCTGTTTTTCTCCTACTATGGTGTTGCCAATGGCCTATCAAGAGGTCGGTAGTTTGGGGATGTTTTGATACCTGGATCTCTGTGGGAAATCCTTGTTCATAGCCAAATTACCTGGTGAATCGGCGAGGGTTGAAATCGGAACAAGTAAACGGGCGCCATTTCAAATATTCTTCCATCCTCAATATGTTGTGTGCTCTTTTAAGGGTGAAGGTGAAAGCTTTTACACTTGATATGTAAGCCAAGCCTGGAATTTCTCGCAACCCATTTATATTTCTGATATGATCATCTGGCTTGTTGAGTCAAGAATAGGTTCCTTCAAAGTGTGCGTCGATCCAACCATAAAAGAAATGACACGGTAAATAGACTGAAGCGTGGCATGGCCCTTTGGTATGCAAAGCCATTGCATACAAACTAGTGTTGATATATCCCAATACAGCGGGGGCTAAAGCAACCCTTATCCCACTAGCTAGTTTGGTCGCCATTAGGAAATTTTCTGGGCGAATGAGAGATCCTTTACGTGGCATTATGAAGCAGCATAACCACAAGGATAAAAAGGCGGCAAGTTTGCATTCATCTGAAGCATGTGGTATGGGATGAGTTTCATCCCCTACAAACTTACCTTTTCCATGCGACTCTTTAAAGAAGAACTCTATCCACAAGGAAAAAGGGACCTTTTTAGTCTTTCCTGAAGCATAAAAGTGAATCCATTGATAGATTTTAAGCAAATCTCGCAAAGTGGTAGAGTAAGTGTCCTTAGAATAAAGATCTTTGTTCAGTGGGACATATTCTTCATAAAGATCCCCAATAATTGGCAATCCCCCAATGCGTCTCAGATCCCATAAAGAGATCCCAATTTCCCTGAAAGGGGTGATGAACGTGTTGGTGTTTGGACACCACGCTTCGATAAGTCCTTTTACGACCGATGGGTCAAAATTATATGTTCCGGTAGAAACTGCAACTGCCCCGAGAATACCGACTTGCTTAAGTACCTCTGATGATTTCTTTATAACTTCGAATGCCCACTATTCATAACCTGCTGGATGGGAAGCATATTTGTGGAAGGGAATTCGCCCGTTCCATACAACAGTTGTGGGGTCGGCATTGACCTGGTAACCAAGTGTATTTAAGTTGAGATTCATCACAACAGACTCACATGGATTTAATAATATCACTTGGTTTTCCCCGTTTCTCTCGAAGCTGTTTGGTGTGAGTTTCCCAAGGTCATGGAACGCCTTTGGTGTACTAGTCCATTCGTTGAAGTCGCTTCCATTGTACCAAATTGGCTTTCCTAACTTCTTAGACTTGATGGAGTAATGTCGCGGGACTGATAGTCCGTCGGGAGCTTTACCACGATCATCGTATGGTCCATAAAGAGGTTCTACCAATTTGTCTTTGGTGGTGGGAGCCATAAAAAAAGAACTAAAAAAAAGGGGGAAGAGAAAATAGTTAATGGTAAACATTGGCTAAAAAAAAAACTCGTTCCAAAGAAAAGAGAGGATTGTTATTATTAAAAATAATAATAATAAAATAATTATTATTAAAAAAAGGGAGAAAAAGGGGTTGTGACAATTCCCGGGGAAAGTTTGTATAGTTAAAGCAAGCTATCCATAAATTCAAAAAAAGAAAAGAAAATAACAAAAAAAGGGGTACGGTTTTCATTGCAAATTAATGAAAGTGTTCAAAGAGGAGGATAGCATGTTATTCATGAGGTGAACCAGCATATGGTCTTGATTTCAAAAGGGGGGGGAAAAAAAGAGTAGAGAAAAAGAACCATGTCTATGAGGCTACTTAGGAGTTTTGGTTTTATGAAAGTAAATGAAAGATAAGGGAAGCTAAACATGGAGTGAAAGTTTTAGTTGAAAAAAAAAGGGAAAGAAGGCTTCCGGATCATGCTAGGTGAAAAAGAAAAAAAAACCATTCAATATGGGATTAAAAAAAAAGGAGGGACGGTTTTATGGGAATATTCAAAAAGGGTGGCATGCTACTCATAGGATGAGTTAGCATATGGTCATGATTTTAACAAAAAGAAGACTAGGAAAAGGTGGGGTCTTATGCATGGAGCTATTTAGGAGTTCTTGTTGCATGAAAAAAAAGGGAAATTCTATAAAAGAAAATACAAGGGAAGCCACACATGGAGTGAGAATTTTGGTTAAAAAAGAAGAAGAAGAAGATGAGGAGAAAAAGCTTCTGAATTATGCAAGGCAAAAAAAAAAAATCATCCATTATAGAAAGAAAAAAGGAGAGATTATTACCTCAGGTGGGTTAAGAGCTTTTGGAAATTTTAAAGCACTTGTACCTTCCTCCCTCAACTATGGTGTGTGAGGAAGCTACAAGGGGGCACTTGTTTATATAGAAAATTTTCATTCCTAATCCCATTAGGAAATTGGCATTCTACTTTGAATTAATATCAAACAAAAAAAGAGATAAATAAAAAATCATAGTGATGAATCATATTCTCCTACTTCAAATAGGAGTAAAAAAGGGAGAGAAGGGGCGTTATCCTATTCCAAATAAAAATAGAGGTGTAAATGAAAAAATAATAATGATATAAAGAAAAAGAAGAGGAAAGAGAATATATATATATATATATATATTTGAAGATATATATGCATTTTTGTTTGAAATTTAAAAAATATATATATATATATATATAATAATAATAATAATAATAATAATAATAATAATGAAAAAAGAGGGAAATTCAAAATAATAATAATAATAATAATAAAATAAAAAATAATAATAAAATAATAATAATAATAATAATAATAATAAAATATATAAAAAAGGAGGAGATTATGGATAAGGATCGGAAATTTTGAATTCAAATTTTTTTAAAAAAAAATCTCTCCTGGGAGTTGGAGATTCTTCGGGGTGTTGAGGATTTTTGGGACAAAAAAAAGGGATTTTCTTGAAAAAAAAAAAAGGAACAAGAGGAGAGACTGAAAAAAGATAGAAAAAAGGAGAAAGGAAAAATACATAGAGTTTTTGAAGAAAAGTGAGAAGAAAAAAAGGAGAAGGGAGAAGGAAGAAGAAAAAGAAGGCGGGAAGAAGAAGGTGTGAAAAAGTCGAAGAGAGCTTGACGGACGACAAAAGAAAGCATGTAGAAAACAACGGGATTATTTCTAACAACAAAAAAAGGTACAATATTTGTTTTCTTCTAAATGCTTCCTATATAAAAGGTGAAAAGAAAAAAAAAAAGAAAAGAAAAAAATAATGAAGGGTCTTATTTTTTGCATGATGAACATGCCTAAGATCATACATTTATATTCAACGGGCCCCACCTATTAATAATTATTTTTTGAATGCATGTCATGCATGTATATGCTACCCATGATCTATCTCTCATGCATTAAGAAGAAAAAAAATGCTAAGGGTCCCACCTTTTAATGATGTTTTTTTAAATTGAATGCATGTCATGCATGTATATGATGCCCATGATCCATCTCTCATGCATTTAAAAAAATGTAATGGGTCCCACCTATGATTCTCTCATGCAATTTTAGAAGAAAAAAAACCATGCATGTACATGCACCCATTAGACCCGTTAGCATGAATTCCTTCTCTTTTCTCTCTCGTGGCGTGCTCTCTCTCTTTTTCTCTCTTCGTGTTTCTCTCGCCAGAGACATGGAAGGATCTCACTGCTGCGAGGGTCTCGGCCCTCCGATCCTCTTTTTGTGTCGTCTCGACTTTGTCCTCATCCATGTGGTAGACCCGAGGTCATGCTTGGTTCCTCCGTAGCTATGAGCCTAAGTTCCACAACGCCTCGCCCCAATGCTCACTCATCGAGGTTGTGGAGATGTTTTTTTTTTTTGGCTGGGAAGATCAACAAGAGTTTCGTCGCTGAGACCAACATGTTTGGCGGCACTATGCTTCCAGTACTGGTGATCATGTTTATTGTGTTTTGCTTGATGAGATATGGAGACCAAGCTGCTGAACAGAGAGAGAGAGAGAGAGAGAGAGAGAGAGAGAGAGAGAGAGAGCAGTGAGAATGCTATGTTTTCGGGAGCTGAACCACCTCCTTCCGGTGCCTCTGTTAACTCGTCGGTTGTCAGGGATTAATTTACTTATAATCAATTGATAAAAATAACGTCAGAGTTCAGTGATGATAATCTTATCATGTATGGGCACTCAGGAGATCTCTTTCAAGGTATCTAGGAAGGCTTCACATTCAAGACTGGTCCCATTCTTGGGGCATTGCTTGGATGATGAAAAAAAAAAGTCTGAAGAGGAGGGTTTGCAGTCTTGGGATTGGATAACAAGGTCGAAGATTGTGATAGGAGTGGCTGAAGCTTTTTGCTTTCTACATCATGAGTGTGTGCTGCCCGTGTTTCATAGAGATATTCAGGCAAGCAGCATCCATCTTGATGATAAATTTGAATTGTGGCTTGGAAGTTTAAGTGAGGTATCTCCTTAAGAAGGAGATGGTCACCGGGAGGTCCTCACAAGACTGCTACAATTTTCACAGACATCAGAAGCAAGCTCATCTGGTTTCCCTTCTTCAACATGTGTATACGATGTATATTGCTTCAAAAAAGGTGTTGCTTGAGCTGGTGATAGGTAAACTTGGGATTAGCGGACTTGACAATGCTGTGACAAATGGATGGATGGATCAGACACTGCCTTACATTAACATCTATGAGAAGGAACTTGTTACAAATATTGTCAACCCATCTCTCATTGTCGATGAGGACCTTTTGGAGGAAGTATGGGCTATAGCGACTGTGGCTAAGTCTTACCCGACCCTCGAAGCGGCTACTCATGAGGTACATCTTAAAAGCATTAGAAAAACATCTCAAGGTAGTGAGGGATGAGAATGGTTCGGGCTCTGCCCAACTCTGTGCCATATCATCATGGAGCTCTTAAAAAGGACATGGGGGAGGAGTATATTGGTGAGGGGCATTTTCTTGGTAAAAATGATGGTAAAAAAAAAGAGGGATGAAAAAAAAAATGAAAAAAATGAGGGATGAGTGATGAAAAAAGAGATGAAAAAAAATGATGAAAGGTCAGTGGAAAAAAGAAAGGGAAAAATAAAAAAAATGAAGGGTGAGTTTAAAAAAAAAGAGAGAAAAAAATATGGAAAAATGGAAGGGTGGGTTAAAAGATGAGAAAAGAAAAAAATATAAAAAAAAGGGATATGGAAGGGTGAGTAAAAATAAGAAAAAGAATGGAAAAAAATATGGGAAAATGAAAGGATGGGTTAAAAAGAGAGAGTAAAAATGAGAAAAAAGTAAAGGATGAATTTGAGTAGGGGTATTTTGGTAATTTTATTTTTACAAGGCCTCCTATAGAAAAAAATCCTATGAAATTTCTCTCATTCCACCATAAGGCTTGACTTTTTTGGGGTAATGAGAATTTTTATGAAATTTCTCTCATTCCACCTTGAAGTCTTGACTTTCTTGGGGTAACGAGAATTTCTATGAAATTTTTCTCATTCCACCTTGAACTCTTGACTTTCTTGGGGTAACGAGGAATTTTCTATAATTTCTCTCATTCCACCTTGAAATCTCGATTTTCTTGGGGTAACATGAAATTTTCATAAATTTCTCTCATTCCACCTTGAATTCTCGATTTTCTTGGGGTAACGAGGAATTTTCCATAATTTCTCTCATTCCACCTTGAAGTCTTGACTTTCTTGGGGTCAAGAGAAATTTTCCATTTAAAAAAAAATCAATCAAATCCTCTCTTCAAGCTCACTTTGAGGACTTTGACACTCATTGGAGTAAAAGGAAAAAGTGAAATGAAAAGAAGAATAAAAAAATTCCTTGAAGTGGAAAGAAGAGTAAAAAAAAAAAAGAAAGAAGAGAAAAAAGAAAAAAAAATTAAAAAGTTCACAAAAAAATATCTCTCATCAACACTCATAAAAAAAGAGAAGGGTTGGCAAAGATTTCTTGAAGCTCACTTGGAGGTCTTTTGACACCCGTTAAAGTGAAAAGAGATGAAATGAAAAGTGCAAAAAATAAAAAATAAAAAAAAATCTTTTCTTGAAATGAATGGAAGAGTAAAAATGAAAATTTCACAAAAAAAAATGATGATAAATGAAGAAAAAATGAATGAAAATTTTCACAAAAAAGAGAAATATTTCTCGTCAACATTCATTGAAAAAGTTGAGTTGGTAAAAATTTTTCTAAGCCCATTATGAGGTCTCTTTCAAAAAAAGAAAATGAGTTTGAGATCCATTTTAAAATCAAGCCAAAATTATCAAGTTAATGACCTAACCATGTTGAAGGTCATGACTTAAAAAAAAAAAAAATTCCAATGTTCAACACTCATTGAAAAAAAATGATGATGGATAAAAGAAAATGAATGAAAATTTTCACAAAAAGAATAAACATGTTTGGTATAATACCCGAATTGGTCCCTCTACTTTTCTCTCTCTTCCCTTTTGGTCCCTCTACTCAGAAATGCGCCCCACTAATCCCTCTACTCTTGAAAATGACCCAATTGAGTCCCTCTACCCTTAATCTCTTCCCATCTAGTCCCTCTACTCTTAAAAAATACAACCAATAATTGGCCTATTTTAGAGTAGAAGAGACTAAGTAGAATCATTTTCAAGAGTAAAAGGACTACTTGGGAGCATTTCTTAGTAGATGGACCAATTCGGGTATTATACCAAAATGTTTCTCATCAACACTCATTGAAAAAGTTGAGTTGGCAAAGATTTTCCTAAGCCCATTATGAGGTTTCTTTAAAAAAAAAATGAGTTTGAGATCCATTTTAAAGGCAACTCAAAATTATCAAGTTAATGACCTAACCATGTTGAAGGTCATGACTTAAAAAAAAATCCAATGGTTAAGGCTCAAAATCATCGAATAGTCAAGATCTAAATATCATATAAACGACAAATACAACTCTGAAGTTTCAAGACATCAAGAAGTCAAAGGCTTGAGGAGTTTCACAAGTCAAGGAGCTAGAGATTTTACAAGCGCAAAGAGCCAAAGTCTTCAGCGATAAAAGAAGCAAAAGTGACCAAGTAGGCAACTCGTAAATGTAGAGTGGCCGCAGCTTGGACTAAACTATGTGTCAAGACACAAACCCACATAAAAAAAAAGAAATCGAAGAGAGCTACATCCACAAAGCTAAAAGGATCTTCTGACATACTTTCAGTATAGGAGCTAAGAGCGCTAGCTAAATTTTTTTTTTTTGAAGAGCATGATAGAAATAGCTCTTTCTAAAAACATCTCTTGTTAAGCTCTCTTAGAGAATAGCTCTCTTACTTTTGTATTCTTGTCTATGATAATGTATTCGCATGCATCTTTGAAATTAAATATAAAAAAATTATTATGTTTACTCAGTTACTTCTCATTCACACTTGTTTCTTAATCGGAGGTTCTCATGACATTTTCTAGGGTAATTAATATTAGGAGCTTGCCCCTAATAGGAGTCATGAACCCGCAATCATCTGAAATATAAAAAAAATAAAATTTGATTTGTGATCCATGCTTTTCAACCGGTCATACCCTAATTAAAGGTCGGGTGAAAAGAAAGGAGCCCACAGTCTGACATATCATAATCAATATCTTTTCCATGATCAACCGGATTTTCCTTCCTATCTTCAATGATTTGTGATAAGCAGCTATCCACATTAATGGTGATAATATCAACAGGGTCAAGGGAACAACACTTGGTGAAAGAACCGGAGTCATTCTGGCATATTAAAACAAATGAAACCCAAATCATAAGAAACAAAGATGTTAGTTATAACATTTTAAACAAACCGCAAACTGATCCCGCATAGGGATGCAAAAATACCTACCGCATGCAAATTTGCCTTCAGTTGTGCGTATTCAAGATCATCTCGCACATACAAAAAACAGAGTACCCTTCATAATTGCAAGGTTATATGCAGTTTGTGGGAAACCTAATCAACCAAAAATTTCCAAAGTCATCATCCAAAATCCAGAAACACACAAGTAATCTATATTCCATCCTAAAGCACACTCAAACAATAAGACAACCAGAAATCCCAAAAAAACTTGCAAACCAAAAAAAGCAAACAAACAGAGAAAATCCTAAAACCAACAACGAGTGTTCAATGTTCACATCTTACAACAAGGAACAAGTAGAAGAAACCCTAGAAACTCAATTCATCAAAAAAGGATCCAGAAAAACACACAAGACAACAAACATAAGTCTCAAGAGAAAAAAAAAAAAAGAAATTAAACCCAACAAGACCTTTTTCCTCAAGATATTGGACAATGTGGACATTGCGCAATTCGGAGGTGAGATCGCCAATAATATCATCATCGTTAGGGGGATGATTGTAGCCTTAATTGTTTGGCTCACCGGCAGGAAACGGCGGAGGAGACTGACGTGTTCCAATTACGTTTCCTGGATCAAGGGTTTCTCCTTCCCATTCCATTTCCATAGCTCCCTTACCTTTGTCGCTGACTCTCTGTTCCAGATCGCCGACCTGTTTACTCTTAATCCTTGTATACGTATAACGAGCTTTTATAGTTTTTTGAAGTTTTATTGAAGAGATTTAAAAAAAAAATCGAAAGAAATCCTGAAAAAAAATAAAGGATAAGTCCCAAAATTAAAAAGATAAAAGGATAAATCCAAAAAATGAATAAAAGATTAAAAACATAAAATTAAAAAAGAATAATAAAAAAATCTGGAAAATAGAATGAGTAATGCTATATTGAACGAACAAACCACACGAACCAGCCACACAACTGATGTGGCTGGTGACGTGGTCTTTTGTTTTGTTTTTTTTTTGTTTTTTTGTTTTTTTTTAAATTAAACTAAAAAGCTAAGAGTAAAGCAAACCCACGTGAGGCTCTCTTCTCTCTCTCTCGCTTTGGTCGCCTCCCTCCCTCCCGGCCGGCGCTCCTCCCCTTTTTCTCGCTCGTCTCGGCCACCGCGGCCGGGCGCCTCATCCGGTGCTTCCATCCGCCGCTCCCTTTCCAGCCTCCCTGCGTCGTCCCGGCCGCACTTTCCTCCCGGCCGACGCTTCCTCCTCAGCCTCCCGGGCTCCGTCCCAGCAGCCGCTATCCTCCGCCGCCCCTCCCTGCTCCTCGCCGCCTCCATCCACCACTCCTCCCTCGCCTCCCGGCGCACGTCGCGGCTGCCATTTCCCTCCCCATCTCCCGGTCCCGTCCTGGCCACCGTTTTCCTCCCGTGATCCCGACGCCCGTCTCGGCTGCTATTTCCCTCCCGCCTCCTGCCCTCAGACAGCGCTGCTTCCTCCCGTGCGCCTGCCTCTACTTCTCGCTTCTTGCCTCACTATATTAAAGGTATGATTTATTTCATGTATCGTAATAATTTGTTTGATTTGTTTGAGTTATTTGGCCTTGTTATGGAAGCACAAACGCTTTTTGGAAAAAAATCAATTCTTTGTTTGCTGGATTCAAAAGCATTGTATACATACTACATGAATGATTTGATAGTTTGTTGGAATGATTGTGTTTAAAAAAAACATTGTACACATACTACATGAATGATTTAATAGTTTGTTGGCAATGTATCTAAATTATTTTTTTGTAGTTATTTAGGCATCATTTGGATATTTTTATGATTTTTTTGGAGTTATTTAGGGATTATAAACCATTACTTTGCTTCATGTTTTTTTAAATATTTGTCTAATTTGTTTTTAGACATATACCTAAAGCAAGAACATGGAAGAAGTCGTACTTGGGTGTAATGAGCAAGAAAAAGATAAGGTAGAAGTTGGATGTTCAAGTTATGAAATGCATGCCAATGAAAACCGGTAGATTCGGATTTAGTTGAAAATATTGTGCCGGCGGCCGGTATGATTCTTGATTCTGAAGAAGAAGTTTATAAGTTATATGTCCAATATGCGCGACGTGAAGGGTTTGGCATCAACAAAAAAAGCACAAGATTAAATGATGATGGAAAATTGAAATATTACACATTAGCATGTGCAAGATGTGGCAAAAGAATATCTACTTCAAAAAACTCATTCAACCCAAGATTATCCGCCAAAGTAAATTGTCCCGCAAAGATTAATGTCATTGTTGGAAATGATGGGCGATTTACCCTTTCTAGTGTTCATTTGGAGCACAATCATGCACTTAGCCCACAAAAAGCTCGTTTCCAAAAGTGCAATAAAAAAATTGATGCATATGTCAAAAGAAGGCTCGAATTAAACGACCAAGCAGGGATAAGCCTAAGCAAAAATTTTCATTCCCTAGCAATTGAAAGTGGGGGTTATGAAAATTTAACATACACTGAAAAAGATTGTAGAAATTATATTGCGAAAGCAAGGCAATTTAGGCTTGGCGTTGGAGATGCCGTGGCACTTGGGAAATATTTTTCTCGCATGCAACAAAGAAACACAAAATTTTTCCATTTGATTGACATGGATGAAGAAGGTCGTTTAAGAAATGTCTTCTGGGCGGATGCGAGGTCTATAACGGCTTATGAAGCTTTTGGTGATGTCATTTCCTTTGATACAACATACTTGACGAATAAGTATGATATGCCATTTTGCTCCGCTTTGTCGTTGTAAATCATCATGGCAGATCGTATTGTTTGGGTGTGGCTTATCGTCGGAGAGGATACTGAAACGTATGTTTGGCTTTTTCAAAACTTGGTCGGAGTGTATGTCGGGGCAAGGCTCCTAAAAGCAATTATTACGGATCGGTGTATGGCTATTCAGTGGTGCAATTAGATTGGTTTTTCCCAAATTCACATCACCGCCTTTTGCCTTTTGGCATATCATGAAGAAGGTTCCCCGAGAAGCTTGGAGGTTTAAATGAATACAAAAGCAATCAAGAAAATTTTGAAACACATCACATATGAAGCAGTGGATTCTCAAGAGTTCGAAGACACATACTTGAAGATGATGGCGGACTATAACCTTGAGAAAAATGAATGGCTGAATTCTCTATTCAAAATCCGTGATCGTTGGGCTCCTATATATGTTAAAGGCATATTTTGGGCTGGAATGTCTACCACTCAAAGAAGTGAAAGCGTAAATGCATTTTTTGATGGTTATGTTGGACCGACGACTTCATTGAAGCAGTTTGTTGAACAATATGATAATGCCTTGAAAAGCAAGATTGAGAAAGAGAACAAAGCTGATTTTGCTTCATTTAACTCTTGTTTTCCATTAATCACCGATTGCTACTTTGAGAAGCAACTACAAAAAGCATACACAAATAAAATTTTTAAATTGTTTCAAGATGAGTTGCGAGGCATGATATATTGCAATCTTACTCTTACTGGTTCACATGGGGCAGTCTGTTCATTTCAGGTGTCTGACATTGTCAAGGGGAAAGAAGGTGTATTTAGAAAGCAAGTGGTATACAATGTTTATAATAACGAGGAAGAATTTGACATTAAATGCTCATGTCAGTTGTTTGAGTTCAAGGGGATTATTTGTAGGCACATTTGCAAGGTGCTTATTGAGAAGAATGTGAAAGACATACCTTCTAGGTATATTTTACCACGATGGAGGAAGGACATCAAACGCATGCATACATATGTACAGAACTGTTATGATGACCCACAAACCAGTGAGGAGAAACTGCGGTACAATAAATTGTGTTCTCATTTTACTAAAGCCGCAGAACTTGGAGCAGAGTCAAATGACAAATACATGTTCTTGATGAAATATGTGGATGAGGCAATTGAGAATTTGATGGACAGCACAACTTGCAAAGAAAAATTTACACCTATGTTGTCGGAGGCGACTAATGTGCCACACCAAAAATTTCTCACTCCCTTGAAGGTGCGGAGTAAGGGTCGTCCACCATCAAAAAGGAAGAAGTCAAAAGTTGAAGAAATAATAATCAGAAACAAGAAAAAGGTATTTTTATGTAGTATCATGTTCATTACTTCTTTAGTTTTTTCCGATGGGTTTTTTTTATTGTATAACATCCATGTTATTATTGGCAGAAGCCACAAACAAAAGGAGATGCATTAGCTCAGAAAATTATACAAGATGATCATTGCACACAAGAGAGTGTGGTAATTTTCTTGTAATTATCTTTAATGTCCAAATTACGAATTTTGTGTCATTTAATTTGAAATAATGATTTGTTTGATTATAATCTCTTTTATTAGGTTAACTCAAATTCTATATCGATCAACCTGGACATGCATCACAGTTCTTTAGGTTTTTCAAGCCAGTGCAATGAGCTCTGATTAAGGTGGGTTACAAGATGCTCTTGGAGGAAAACCAGAAATTTTGTGCTCATGTTGAAGAAGAGATGGTTCATTTGTTTGTGTACGGTGCTCATCTTTGTTATAAGACTTTTGTGTTTATTGTTTATGTTTGATTGTGTTATAAGTTCATGTTCAGATGGTCATGTTATAAGTTCAGGTTCAGGGAATCATGTTATAAGAATTTTGTGTTTGCTTATATTTGAGGAAGAGATGGTTTGTGTTACCAGAATTTGTGTTCATGTTATAAGATTTGTGTTTGTTACTTATGTTTGATGAAGAGATGGTTTGTAGGTAAACATAATATCTTTGTGTTCTGGATTTAGGGCTGGAATATGAAGTTTTGTGAATACGAAAATATATCTGCAGCCATCCACATATCTGAACCTATAGCAGGTTACAAACAAAGGAGAGTGCAGGCAACACATTATTTATTCTGCTCAAATGGTACCAACATTCTGCTCAAATGAGTAATATTACACATGAGAAAATAATGGACAAAGGAGAAACAAGAAAAATAAGCACTTAATATCAGCACACGACTAATGTATTCCATTATACAAAAGCATGCCATAAATGAATGCAAGGTGCATTGGTTCAAGCTCAATCCACTCAAAAAGGTCCCTGTAATGGCACGTCCCAACTCTTTGCAGTCTCTCTTCTCTGATCTGCATTTGCACAATGTGTTCTTGAATGTGAGTGAAAGGTGAAAATTATCTTTTAAACTCTTTCGAACCTGCAAAAAAAAAGACAAAAAGTTTTGATTCATTTACTCCAATATAATAGCATTAGATGGTGAAAAAACCAACAAATGAATACTAAATTGCTACCCAAATATCATGATCTAACTGAAATGGGCAATTCAAAGAATTCTATACGAGTTCACCATGAGGTACACTATATAAAATGGTTATATAGATAAAACAAAGACATGTTTCACTTATACAACAACAACAACAACGACAATAATTAAAATCAGTCTTTCAAATTTGTCTTTCTTAAATAACTCATTCACTACTAAAATGATTTAATGAAGGAAAAATTAGGCCAAAGTTAATTCAATAATATAACATTGTCAATAGAGCACAAAAATTAAATGAATTCAGTCCTAGAGAACTATTCTGGTTTTAAAAAGTTCAATCAATACTTCTGACAAATAGATTTCATCCACATAGTTCAATCAAAACTTAAGATTTATACACAATCGAAGAAATTAAAGTAATCATAAAGATCTTCTCAAAGGAGGCAGGAGAATTGATCTCTCCCCGATAGAGGGGGAGAGAGGTACATCGGAAACAATGATTGAGCATAACAAATCAGATCTGCACATTTGCATAGTAGTATTAAAAATGAGTTTTATTACACATAGATGCAATGAAAATAAATAAAACCAACATAGCAAAGACCATATATTCAACTGTTGAAGCTGAATGCTTGGAATGCGCACCATAACTCAACATTAAAATAGAAACTTACTGAAATAGAAACTGACACAATAAGATTTCAAGCAATTGCATCACAAGATGCAGTAAATAGATGAATTGGCATTGGAGAAACCATATTATAACTCATGAGAAACCTGAATGAAGTTTGTAACATAAGAAACCATATTATAACTCATGAGAAACCTGTGAAGTTTGAGTTGAACTTCATGAGAAACCATATTATAACTCAGAATTTTTCACCTTGAATAGCAAGAATAGAATAACATAAGAATAGAATAACAATGAGGAATTATGCTTTATAGGGAACAATCAATACATGCCTAATAAATTGAATCTTATATTCCATGCAGACAGCTTACAAAAATTGCATTTATAGAAACAAGAAAAATAAGCACTTAATATCAGAACACGACTAATGTATTCCAGTATACAAAAGCATGGCATATATGAGTTCACATTTTCAACCTGGGAATGATTACCTTGCATTCAAAATAATAAAATTAGCGTATACCTAAGACTAAAATTTGAATCATTACCTTCTTTTCTTCATGGGATGCACTTGTATCATTACCTTCAATTCACATTATGAACCAACCCTTGCATTAAAAACAATAACAACAACCTGTACATTGGAACTCTTGGAACACTAATAATAACAATAACAAACAGTTTAAGAAGAAAAAAGGCTCAGATCTTGCCCCTCTGTTCTATTGCATGGATAAACACGAATCAAGGGCTGCAACTAAAGTTGCCACGCCACCCAATTTCTATAATCTTTTACAGGGCAAATCATCACGGCCAAGACCATAATTACTAAAGAGTAGAGTAATGCTATATTGAACGAACAAACCACACGAACCAGCCACTTCGGAGGAACGAAATACATGATGCAACAAAATGATTCAATTTGAATATAGATATCAACCAATCGAATTAAAACAGAGGCTCAGATTCAAGCAATGATGTTCTCCCATCCTTCCCCCTCCCTCTACAACAATAATAGTGGCGGTTGCCTACTAGGCCATCCAAGCCACTATGCCATCGTTGTAGAGAGGCGAAGGAAGGATAGAATTTTTTAGGGCATCATTGCCTCTATACCTGATTTCAAGGGCAGCTGGGCTTTTGTGCCAAGAAATTCAGAGAACCAGCCAAACGAAAGAGGGGCAGCGGCCGAGAGCAGGGGAGGGAAGCGGCGGCCGGGAGCATAGAGCCACACGAGAGAGAGAGAGAGAGAGAGAGAGAGAGATAGAGAGATAGAGAGAGAGAGAGAGAGTGTGTGTGTGAGAGAGAGAGAGCGAGATAGTCCGGCACAAGAGAACACGAGAGAGACACAAACCCGAGTTTCTCTTCAAAGCCACACGAGAGAGACACAAACCCTAGTTTCTCTTCAAAGCCAAACGAGAGAGGGGCGACGGCCATGAGCGGGAGAGGAAAGCGGAGGCCGGAACGGGTACCGGGAACGGGGTAGGGAAGAGAGCGGTCAGAACAGGTATCAGGACCGGGGAAGTGAAGCGGCCGGGAGCGGGGAAGTGAAGCGGCCGGGAGCGGGGAAGTTAACTGATCACGAGCGGGGAGGAGGCGGCGGCTTGAACATCGGCCGAGAGCGCCGAGAGAGGGGAAGGGAAGCGGCGGCAGGTTCGGGCCTTCAACGTTGCCCTAATTTCGGGAGAGGACCCCGAAGTGTCTCTTAGCTTTTTAGTTTAATTTAGCTTTTTAGTTTAATTTTAAAAACAAAAACAAAAACAAAAGACCACGTCACCGACCACATCAGTTGTGTGGCTAGTTCGTGTGGTTTGTTCGTTCAATATAGCATTACTCAAATAGAATCCTGAGATATTTTAAAAAAAACAGACTTTTAAGAAATATATGAAAAAAGGTTAGCAGATTAAAGAAAATGTTTTCAAAATATGCGAAGAATTCTCGGGATACTAAAAATTTAAATTTAACATATATATATATATATATATATCAGCTAAACTTATATTTTATAGTTTATGTTTGAAGTTTTATTGAAGAGATTTTTTTTTTTTAAAAAAAGTATGGATAATGAAAAATTTTATAAAATTTTCAATTATTTTATTAATTTATAGAAATCAGCTTATCTTTTATAGTATTTATTTGTTTTGATATCCTAGTACATATGAATTTACAATATTTATTTATTTCCGTACTCATGACTTGTAGGTTTTAAAATTTAATTTTGTGAAGACATATGACGGATTTTTTTTTCTAATTTAAATATTAAACAGACAAGTTTAGCCGTTTTGGGACACGATAGGTCTAGCCGTTGATCGGCTTCGGTTTGAGAACTTACAAAAAAAATAACCCATCACCAAAAGACCCTGCTTCAAAATAACTAGAAAAAAAATATTCAAATCCTGACGAAAATGCACCAAGAGAAGATTATTTTGTCATTGAACAATAGAAAGGACTACAAATTAAGTTCAAATTGTTAGTTTGAGTCCTATTCTGAATTCAACTTCATGATGATATTGATTCAAACTGAATTCAAACTAAATAAAGTGGTACATGACTTATCAGGTGAAATCCTAATTTAATTCTAATTGGCACTTTGAGTTGTGATCTAACTCAAACCTTTAAGTTGAGTTAATCCTTTGATGGTAAAAATTATATAAAGACAACATCAGGGGTCCCCAATCTATCGTTCTAAACAAATACCTAGCTCCATCAGTGGGAGAGGACGGGATAGATTGGAAAAGTCCCTGGTTACTTTTAAGTGTGGACTCATGGCTCTCGTCGTCTTCAACAATTTGCTATGGCTGGAGGTAAGTGATCCTGCTTCCGCATATAATATACGACATAAATGTCGTAATTAAGTTTGATAAAAATCTGACACAAATATGTCAAAATGAATTGGATACAACAATCTCTATTGTGAATCAATATCAAAAGAAAGGGATCAGTTTGTAAGATGCACAGAAATGCATTAGAAGGCTGGAGAGTTCCACATTTCACTGGAGAAGGGTCAGCATCAAAGATAACATCAATCATACAGAGTGTCATTTTGAAAAAAAACTGGCTATTTTGTTTGCTCGTTTATACCAAGAAAGAGAAAAAAATGTAAAGAGTTACAAATATTAGATTTCATAAATTTTCCCATCCTTGATTTCCATATAAGCAAATGCTGATCATACAATCCTCTTGCTGAATACTCCCCTTCTGGACTAAACTTGGTCAATTGCACCATCAAAAAATGCTTGATGACTATGTATCATTGATTAGAAATTAATGATCAGGGTACCTGTGATATTGAAAGAACAAAGATTAATCATCATACTGGAAAAAACCTATACATCAATTACAGCTCCTTAAGATAGCCAATACCTTTTCCATGATTATTATATCTCTTCTTAAAAATAAAACTTAGAAGTACAAATGTTACTTTCCACATCTTAGGAAAGTTCAAACTTGTTAGATGTGAGGAAGCAAAAGCGCTTACATCTTGCAAATTTGCCTCCAATTGTATGTAATGAAAAGCTACTTTCAAGTAAGCTGGCTGATAAGGTCTTTTGTCTTATCCCTCTCACTGGAGCTTGGGCCTGGCATATGGGAAGTTGCCTCAGATTGAAGGATTGTATGCTGCTCAATGTATTCCTGTAATTGTTTTTTCATTTTCTTCTGAACTCTTAAACTTATCTACTAATTCGCGTACTCGCGTCTCTAAAGCTGATATTCGTCCGGCACACCCGTATATCTGATCTGCATCACGAATGTGTGACTCAACAAACATCAACTCAACAACGATAACACAGTTCTCATGTTAGTCAATTCTCAGAAGGGCATCCCACAAGGTATTCCGGCTAAAAATCTTGCTAATTAAAGAGTACTTTGTCCTGTCCTCTTCTTCTGGAACAAAATAAGGAGCATATAGGCAGTTAATTTCACATTTTGTTCTTGAAGCTTTGCATGCACCACAAGCTTGTTCTCATCCAGCACCATATCGTTGCCGCCTCCCCCGCCTTCCCCGTCTCTCCCTCCACCTCCCCTGCCTCCCCTGCCACCTTTGCCACCTCCTTCTCTGCCACCAACATCACCTCCTACTCTGCCTCCAACATCACCTCTGCCAACTCCTGCTCCACCTCCTACTCTGCCAAATCCTGCTCCAACTCCTACTCTACCAACTCCCGCTGCACCAGCAGCACCACCACCACTACTACATCCAAGAGAAGTATTGGCTCCTGAAAAAATGTTGTTCATTATAAATCCATTTATACATTTCATGGGAATGCAAACATAAATTCTATGTTCCTCTGAGAATTCTGCAAATGAAGTATTGTTTCTCCATGAAACACCAAACAATTTTACTGCAAAAATAAATATTTTGAGCATGATTGTATTTAGTGACTACAAAAACCAAAGAACAGACTCTATCTTTAACAACCGAATCAACTTGCACTTGAAATTCAAATTCTTGCTTAGACTCCAATTTATTAGTGTCCCAAAAAATTCTATTGTCATAACTTCTGGTAAGGAGAAAACCACCTTTTCAGTACAATTCTAAAGAGAATATATAATCCCCATATTTATTTGTTTTCTTTAGTTCCCCTGTGGCACAAGTACCGCCAAAAGATTATACAACACTCCCAAAAATACGCAAGAAGAGACATTTTGAGATGCAAGTGAGAAAGATAGCTTAATGTTTAGGATGCTTTGACATATATATTGCATGAAATAAATGAAAAAACGATTTGATACTGGTTTTAGGTTTTGGCTTATTTTACTTGGTGCTGGAAAATTTAATGAGTCAGATATCCTATTCAACACATTAATCAAGAAAGTATTCATACTAAACAAAGACTGGAAATCCTCACTAGTTAGAGCACCTTTGTCAATAGGAATACTCTCAATCTTGGCATCCCCCCCCCCCACACAAAGGCAAATACAAAATGTCAGAAACCTGACCAAACAAGAATTTCCAAATTCATTATCCAAAATCATGAAATAATTGAGTAATACATACAGTCAAAGCTCAAAAGAGAATATATAATTCTAAAGAGACTATATAAGCCCCATGTTTATTTGTTTTCTTTAGTTCTCCTGTGGCACAAGTACCGCCAAAAGACTATACAACACTCCCAAAAATAAGCAACTAGAGATACTTTGGGATGCAAGTGAGAAAGATAGCTTAATGTTTAGGATGCTTTGACACATATTGCATGAAATAAATGAAAAAAAAATTTGATTGATACTAGTTTTAGGTTTTGGCTTATTTTACTTGGTGTTGGAAAATTTGATGAGTCAGATATCCTATTCAACACATTAATCATGAAAGTTTTCATAATAAATAAAGACTAGAAATCCTCACCAGTTAGAGCACCTTTGTCGATAGGAATACTCTCAATCTTGGCCTCTCCCCGAAAGGCAAATGCAGAATATCGGAAACTTGACCAAACAAGAATTTCCAAAGTCATTATCCAAAATCATGAAATAATTGAGTAATACATACAGTCAAAGCTCAAAAGAGAAAATCTTACTCATTGCCTATATAGCCAATCAAAAGCTCATATAGCAAGTCAAACAAGAAGAGGATAATACGACCAAATCCACAACCCAAACCATTCAACACCAAGAATCACTAGAAAGTTTAAATTGATCATCCATGCATACATCTAACAGAACTAAACCCACAACAAAAATTATAAGACACCAAAGGACCCAAGAATTATCAATTCATGATCCATGCATACATCCAATAGAACCACATCCACAACCCAACCCGTAGGACACAAATCTTACTCATTGCCTATATAGTCAATCAAAAGCTTATATAACAAGTCAAACAAGAAGGGGATAATAGAGCCAAATCCACAACCCAAACTATATGACACCAAGAATCCTTAGAAAATTTAAATTGATCATCCATGTGTACATCTAACAGAACTAAATCCACAACCCAAACTGTAAGACACCAAAAGATCCCTAGAAACATCAATTCATGATCCATGCATACATCCAATAGAACCACATCCACAACCCAACCCATAGGACACTAAGAAACCATAGAAAGTTCAAATTCAGCATTCATGCATACATCTGAACAAACTCTATAGACTAAATTAATCATCGAATGCCTATAAAAAACACACACACATTTCAAAAGAAACTCTTGTGCATCAACAAGATCATAAAAAAAGAAACACACATTTCAAAAGAAACATCAATTCATGATCCATGCATACATCCAATAGAACCACATCAACAACCGAACCCATAGGATACCAAGAAACCGTAGAAACTTCAAATTCAGCATTCATGCATACATCTGATGAGAATTCAAACTCTAGAGACTAAATTAATCATCGAATGCCTATAAAAAAACACACATTTCAAAAGAAACTCTTGTGCATCAACAAGATCATAAAAAAAGAAACACGCATTTCAAAAGAAACATCAATTCATGATACATGTATACATCCAATAGAACCACATCAACATCCCAACCCATAGGACACCAAGAAACAGTAGAAACTTCAAATTTAGCATTCATGCATACATTTGATGAGAATTCAAACTCTAGAGACTAAATTAATTATCGAATGCCTATAAAAAAAATACACATTTCAAAGAAACTCTTGCGTGTTAACAAGATCATCAAAAAAGAATCCAAGAAGGCAAATTAAATAAAAAAAAAAAACCTTTTTCCCCAAGATATCGGAAGACAAGGACATTGGGTCGATCGTTGGTGAGATCGGTGAGGATACCATTGTTCAGGAACAGGATCAACCTAGGAAAGGTTGCATCTTTGAAGCTATGAACTGGTTTGCGAGCTTTGGCAAGGGTTTGCTGGGCCGAATTGCGTTTCCCTTGGGTTTCGGTCATTTGGCCCTTTCCATTAACGTTACTGGAACGATTCGGGATGGGGTCCATCGTGTAACTCGGAGATGGATCGCTGACTCGGCGTTTCAGATATACAGTCACTGACTCACTATATATATTAAAAAAAAGGCGGGAAATGGCAATTAAAATTTAAGGCTATGAACATAGGGCATAAATATAAATTTTGAAATGTTACAAACAGTCATTTTTTTTTTTTGGTAAAATTGCTTAAATGGATCTACAAGCCCCTCTAACTTTTTTTTTTCGTATGACCTAATTAAATTTGTCTGTAATTATTCCTTGTATTTAAGTTTTTATTTATTTTTGTATCCTTTTCTTCTTTTTTGGTTATTTTAGATATTGTAGCCAAGATTGTCAAACTCGACTTGGGTATTGATTAGGTCAAGTAGTGGCGTAAACTTGAAACAAAAAGAAAGAGTGCTGGTTTCAAATTAAAAAAATTACAAATATTTAAAATTGTAATACTAAAGTCATTTGCCTTAAAACGATAAAACAAAGTTTATTCCAATGGGTTGAATGACATATGCTACCTAAAAATAGAAATTTTCATAAAATCGAGTTGTTTTTTAATTTTTAAAAATATATTTAGTTAAATTATTTCTAGCTGTATTAAATAAAAATATAACTTAAAAAACACAGAAATTATAAAATATATTAAAATCTAAAATTTGTGAAGTAAAACCTTTCCCAATTTTTTTTTCTTTTTTTTTAAAAAAACTTAAACATTGATAAACAGCCCAATCCAACATTCATTAACAAATTTATGATTGGCTTAAAATTTTATTCAAAATCCAATAAATAACTAAATAAATTTATAAATTAACTAGAAATCTTCAACGTTTTGAACCCCCTTGTCCTCTTTCTTCTTCACCATGATTGTTGTTCTAATTGATTTTGAAACTTCACAACCATAGAATGCTTAAATAAAAAAGAAAGGAACAAAACTAAAAAAACTTTTTTGGAGGACCCACATAAAAAAGAATTCAATTTATATATATATATATATATATATCATTTTTATTAAAATAATAATTTTTCTCAAAACAAATCTTCATTAAACATGAAATAAATTATGAAAAAATTAAAATTTCAATTCAAGCAAAATTTAAATTCAAATTCGAATATCTAATATTTGATCCCGTTTAATCCAAGTATGGATCGAGCTTCTACCAATCCCCAAAACTTGGTACTTGATCTAGTTTAGAAAATCTGAGCAAATATTTGATTTTTCTCACTCCAAATGTGGCCCTCTAAAACACTTTAAACTTGATTAATTTCCTCCAGAATTGCCCTAAATTGCTCTCTCGGCCTCCATATGCCTTTTCTATGCTATAAATGCTCAAATGTAATAAACTATAAGTGTCAGAGGAGATAAATTTACTCAAATGTATGTAGCAAGCGTTCACATTATGAATAATAATAACTGTGTATATTCAAGCACTTTTAATTTGGTGTCTGAGGATTCAATTAGAAGCTATTGGCACAAGGGCTTTTCGCGGTTCCCAAGCTGGAGCTTGTTAGTTACAAAATGAACATATTTCCTAATTATGATCTTTCTTTTTTATTTTTATTCCTATTATGTATTTTCCTACTTTTCTATAAATATATATATAAGTACACACAATCACTGGAATTCAATTTGGTGACGTTAGATGTAGATGTTTGGATATCATCTTAGTTTGTTGAAATGCCTTTTCATTTAAGAAAACATGGCCTACTTGTAAGGAAAAATTTAACGGCTAATTGAAAGCCCCAAAACAAAATTATAACATTAATCCCATGTTTAAGATGTTCTCATTCTTTGATAAAATTAGAGTGATACTAAAACTTTTGTTTGTTCGGGATCTTTGAATTGGGTAGGTTTTGAAGTTAAAATATTTACATAATTTTTTTTTTGATAAAAATATTTAAATTAATATATATATATATATAAGAAAATTATGTATATAATTTCTATCAAGATACCTATATAATTATAAATTTTTGCTAAGTATATATTTCCATTTAATTTATCTATAGTATTCTAATAAACATAGTGTAATATATGAAATATGTAAATTCTTTAAATATATATTTGCAAATTTTGAAAATATAAATAAAATAGGTGCATTCTAGTCTAGGATACATTTTGATCTTAGAAAAAAATGTTGCATTCTATCAAAAATAAAATAAAATAAAAAGTCGGTCAGTGTTTGAAAGATAAAACACTTGACAAACAGTATGATTTACTGATACCTAATAATTTTCATGTTAATTCATTATCGTATGCACTTTAAAATATTATATTATGTAAAACAAAGAACATTATTTATGTACCAAATTATATTAAAGTCTTTCGTGTATCCGTATATAATATTAAAGAAAAATATATAAAAAAATAAACAATTGTTTTTTTAAGTGTTAATTGCCAAATACCCCTTAAAAGTTTCGTTTATATACATTTTCCCCTCTCTAATTTTGGTATCCCAAAAAAACCCTCCTTTTCTCTCCACTTATTTTTAAATCCTTCAAGTCGTTAAAGTGACTAAACCGAGTTGGTTGGGAATTTTTTTTACAATAATGACCTTCATCTACTAACGCAACCTTTTTTTTTAATACGGGTTTTTATCTACTTGTAAGAAAGGTCTTCTTCTAACCGAGTCTTGGTTGTCCTTTTTTGGCATATTTGCTCGTTCCATTTGGAATCTGTGAGATCTCGGGTTGGGTTGGCAGATCCGATCTGAAATCGGAGTCACGGTGGAGACACCTAGATCCGCCGGCGACAGTGTGGGAGTTCAACGGAAGTGCACCATCGCCGGACCGGACCTCAATCATTTCTTGGATTTATGGGTGTTTGCCCTATTGTTTTATTTTCTTGGCGGCAATAAATGATAGACACAAAGATCAGTGGTTTGAAGTCGGAGAACCCTTTAGAGGACACCGTTGGTGGAGAGTTGGATCTGTAGACAAGCTCTGCTGGTGTTGGGGTTGAGGAGAAAGAAGTCGTGGAGATCGTTGGAAAGGTTGAGGAGCTAGTGGCATTGGAAAAGGAGAAGGAGAAGAGTGAAGAAGGTGAGAACTTGGAGAATCATACTAAGTTTCTGGTTGAAGAGACAAAGGAGAGGGAGAATGTAGTTGCGGAGGAGATAGACAGAGATGAATTAGGAGAAAACTTTAGATTAAAGTATGTTTCTATTTAAATATATGTGTTTTCGTGTAACTTAGGTATTTTCTATTTAAAAAATTTTGTTTATGTTTAATAATATTGGTTCATGTTTAAGTTACAGAGTAGCGTTTAACACAAACATACAATTTTAAACGAAAACTGGGTTACTTAAGCACAAACTGGGTTATTTAAGCGGAAACTAGGTTAGTTACACACAAACATACACTATTAAGTGGAAGCAGACTAAGTTAAGCTACTAGTACAATAATACATTATATTTTGATTAATTTAGATCCCAAAACTCTTTAGAAATTATTGGATTAAAAATTAAAATTAAAATTAAACTCATATTCAATTGGTCTTTTTTAATAAATGCTTAAAATAATGTTTAAAAGAAAATATCTTGGAATAAGAACTTTAGGGAATTAGAACATAAAAGAATCACCTTTTTATGGATATATGGATAAATCTCTAGACTATTTTACCATGGATTAATTCTTGTTTTATAAACTTTAGACTATTTTAGCAGTACTCTTTTAAATCTTGTAGATTCCAATCAATATTTTCTTCCGAAATTAGAAGTACATTAAACATAAAGATAAATTTTAACGTTTTACGTTTAATAATAGTTGTTTTTGTTTAAGTTATTTTATTTCCGTTTATCAATCCGGGTTTTTGTTGAAGCTAACACGTTTTCGTTTAACAGTCTCGGTTACTGTTTAATTTACTCGTTTTTGTCTATCCGATTATGTTAGAGCGCATTGTTAAATGTTTTACTTTTAATTTGTTGTGTTTCAATAGTTTTACATTATATGTTAATGTGTATTTGATTAAGTTTACTAATTTTTGTTTAATAGTTTTGGTTTTTGTTTGCGAATACACTTTTTACGTTTAACAATAGGTTTTTGTTTAAGTTATCTTGTTTCTGTTTAATAATTCGGGTTTCTATTTAAGGTATCGCATTTCCGTTTAATAGTCTTGGTTTCTGTTTAACAATAGTTATTTTTGTTTAAATTACCTTGTTTTCTTTTATCAATCCTGGTTTGTGCAATCAACCCCATGATAAACATTCCGACAATTTCAAATTTATCCATACAAAAAGAATTGACATAAATCGGATGAATTTGAATTAAAAAAAAACACACACATACCAATTAAGAATCTCCAAGGGGATCAACATAAGTTCTAAATCGTTCCTTCCACTCTTACAAAACACCGAATACCCTCCCCCTCCTCATCCTCCTTCCGTTCGACCAATTTCTTCAGTTCTCTAAAGTACAACACATCTCTCATTAGTATATCGATTCTCGTCGGCCTCTTCCTTTTCAAAGCCGAGCCTTTCCCACCGACTTCATCGTCAAGGCAAACCCGAAGAACCCATAGCAACAGAAGGTGGTGATGAAAATGGTCGAGGCCACTAGAGATCCTTGGTGAGGCTCAAGGTCTTTAAAAAAATATTTGAAAGATGGGAAAAAACTGGGTTATTTTAAAAAAGATGATGTGCTTTTTTCCACCATTGTTGAGGGTAAAAATGGAATTCAATCAAATGAATTAGACGGAATTAGCTGAAAGGGGAAAAAATGAAGTGAAACAAAAAAGGAAGGGCTGTCCGGCAAATACAAAAGTCGGAGGGGTTGTCTGGAAATTTTTTAAACTGTTAGGGGGTAAAAAATAATTTTCCCTTTTTTTAACAAATAACTAAGGATAATTTTCATAATATTAATGAGTTAGTATCCGAATCCTGATTTGGGCTGAATTCATGTTAACTTGGTTGAGATTTTGGGCTAATGACTTTGTGGTGAACCAATTCAAGGAGAATTGGGTTCAGTTGAACCAAGCTGGTTCAATAGGTTTTGTATAACAAATGGAATTAGTTCAATGCTGGTTGGGGATATTAAACTTGGCTCAGTGGAATTGGGGTTAGTTCATGTTGGTTTAGAATGGTTTAGCCCTAATTGAGTTGGTTTAAGTGCAATTGGAGACCAATTTGATTATGCAAGGTCCGGTTTGAAAAGATTGGAGTGAGTGGACCCAATTAGAGAGTCAGTTATTTGTTTCTTGTCTTTTCTTTGGGTTTAATTTCGGAATTAGCCTGTATTTATTCATTTGATTCCATTATCTTGTTAGGTGTTGTTCAGGCTTGGGAGGGAGTTTCAGGTTTAGCAAGGAAACCCAAGGAAAGCCAGGTGAGTTGGTAGTGACCACTACTTTTGAATAATCGGTTAATTACTATGATTTTGAAATAGTTATTTAAATGGCTACTATTTGAAAATAATTGTTTAATTATTTCATTTTATATTGTTTAATAATTTTTATTATTAAAAGATACTTGTATTTATTTGTAGTATGCCATAGCAATCGTATTAGTATATCTGGGTTTGACATCTATATGTAGTTTCAACTGTGGGGTTAATTATGCAAATTCTAATAAGAGAATGCTTATGATTATTTTATATTGCTTAAGTAAAGTTTTATTGGTTATTACACTTGCATTGAAATTTTATTGGAATTGGAATGAGTTATTTACGTATGTTTCATACTTGAAAAGTATTGTTGTTTAAAGGTAAGGATTTTCGGATGGTTACCTGATTCGTAAGTTGTGCGTTGACTTATGTTAAAATCTTTAGATATGCTTGTGTTTATCATTTTCATGGGGAAATGACAGATATTTTGGATATTGATTTTTGTCCTGGTTATGGACTCCTCATTGCGAGATGCATGCTTGTATTTATTTGGTTGGTGACATCCTAGTGTAGTAGGTGGTTTGCACGGCCAACCTGTTGAGGTGGTGTGGAAGACCGGAAGACTTATTGGTCTTTTTTAGGTGTGAGTGTAGATCCCTGACTGGAAGTGTATCGGGAAGCCGGGGTCACCACACAATGGACCGATGGGTCAACGTTAAGGACATGAGTTCCTTGACGGCTCTGAACCTAGTCACAACCACGGTAAAGGTTTAGAGAGGTTTTAGACCATGTTGCATTCCTTTTGTAGTGCTATATTAAAGTTGTGGTTTTGGCGGCTCTCAACCTAGTCCGAACGGTGGCTAAGTCGGGGAGTGTTTTTAGGCCGATGATTTGAGAGTGGATTTTACTTGTTATTTTGGATTGTGATGACGGGGTGAAGCCAACTGTCACTCTTAGGAGGGCTGTCTCTCACAAAAATTTTGAATTTTTTTAGGAAAATTGTTTTGGTGTTGATTTGTGATGAATTTATGTTTCAAAAGCTCTTTAAAGTTGCAGTTTGCCAAAATTCTGGTCTTTGTGAAAGTTTAGAAGTTATTTGGGAAAATTGATCTTTATATACTTTATATACGCTATAGTTAATTATTTGAAATTATTGAGCCACTATCGATCAACTGAATGTGTTGAAGTTGCAGGAGCAAGACCTTACTAGTTGGCCTGTGCGAGTGTAAAGCCAGTCATGGCTGATTCAGGGTTATAATGGGTCCTTTTCCTTTCTACTGTTGATGTCGTGATTTTGTAGCATTTGTACTAGTATGTTTGAATAATTATGCTTGTGGTATCCATGTATTTGAACCTATAGTTGTGTAAGTTGTTAATCGTATTATGTAAGTCTGATTTGGTTTTCTCATGTGTGTCAGTTTTCCAGTTAAAATGGATTTTTAACTGATGGGTGCCACATTTATCTCGGTAGTAAAGGTAGGTGTAACAAATACACTCCCTGTCCCTGCCCCACTCCACGAGTTTGGGAGGGTTTTCCTCATTCCCCGCCTCATAGGGGGTTTATTTTTGGGAATTCCAGCCTCACCGGGACGGATCCCCGCAGAGAATGGGGATTTCCCGCCTCATTTGCATCCCTACTTTTACCCGGTAGATATTTAATTAAATAAAATTATTAATTTAAATAATTAGAAAAAATTTACTATCTTTCAAATAAATTAAAGAGGATAACTAAAGTAAATTATTTAATTGTTTAATGGTAAAAAGAAATTATTTATTCTAAATATTAAAATGAAATATTAATTTTAAATATTCATGTACACCAATAAAATAATTCGAAGAATAATAAATTTGTAAAGTGAATAATAATAATAATTAAAGTGGATAATGGTAAAAGAATTACTTATTCTAAATATTTGATTATAATAATTACAAACACTAGATATTTATTTATATGTAATTATTTTATATCCTAATATATCATTACTTAAATTAAGGGCATCAAAGTAATTTTTATACAATTTTCTATCCCACTATTTTTTCATTCCCAATATTTATTGTTTCCAACTAAACACCTTTTACATTCCCATTATCATCACCATTACTTTTTCTATTACTATTACCATTATCGTTCACATTCCATTATCAAAAGGATTCACACTCTAATTGCTCTTAATGTGACAATTCTTCCTAACTCAAGTTTTATCTTTATCAACAAATCTCCCTATTGTAGTCAACGACCAAATGGTCTATTGGTATACGGGTCGCCGATAAAGCTCTTCACCGAGTGGCGAGAGTTCGTTTCTCGGCTGAGGGCACATTTCTAGGAGATGTGAGCGGTGGTTGTGTGCGGGTGGTCCCAGCGCCCATGTGTGCGCAGACCCAGCCCCCACTTGATCAACTGAGGCTTGTGCACGCCCCTGACAGTTTAGCAGGGCCTTCGGGCACTCTGTTCTTCTTGTAAAAAAAAAATTCTCCCTACTGTACTAATAATCTTAAATAATTAGTTTAAAGGTTAAAAAAAGGTATAAATATCCAAATGGTCACTCTATTTTTCGTTTTATGCCCTTGTAGTCCCTCTAATATAAAATCTGCCCTTTTGGTCCTTGTATTTGCACATTTTCGTCATTTAGTTGTAAAATCCACCATTTTGGTCCTTGTATTTACACATTTTCATCCTTTTTGGTCCCTCCAATTCATCAACTGTAAGGACCAAAAGGGCAGATCTGTTAATTAAAGGGACCAAAAAGACATAAATGTAAAAATACGAGGACCAAAAAGATCGATTTTATATTAGAGGGACTAAAAGTGTGGAAAACACAAAATAGAGGAACCATTTTGATATTTTGACCTTAAAAAAAATATATAAACAGTACATGTCTAAAACTCTATTGTTTTAATTAGTCATTTTTCTCTAGTAAGCGGTAATTTTTTTATTAATATAAATTAAAAAAATATTTTAATGAATTGTTTAATATTATATATTTAATAATGGCTAATCAATTTCATATTAATCCATAATTGTATAAATATTTAATTATTATATTATGTAAAACAAAGAACATTCTTATGTACCAAAATATATTCAAGTTTTTTTTACATATCAACGTATAACTTTGAAGAAATATATTGAAAAATAAAGGTAGAATATCATATTTGGTCCCTCTAATATAGTCAATCTGCCTTTTTGGTCCCTCTAATATAATTTGTCCTTAGGAGGTCCCTATGAGGACTTACATTTTTCAAAAATTAAAATACATGGATTTTTCAAGGACATATTATATAAGAGGGACTAAATAGGGCATTTTACAAAAAATAAACAATCACCTTACAAAACAAATAACTAAAAAAAAATTCAAAGTTTTGATCAGTCGGTCTACCCCAAGCCAAATAGGACAAGTTTAAAAGAACTACGAGCGTTTGGGATGGGTATGGGATTTAAAATTAAAACCTAAGTAGGTTTGGAATTGATTTGGATTTACCTCTCGATACTTAAAATTAGAACTCGAATATATATGTATATATATATAGTAATCAAATTCCTATTATATATATATATGTGTGTGTGTGTGTGTGTGCGTGCATTTTTACATATAGAGATAAGTATATATGTAATATCTAGTGAATTAGATTATATTATTGTTTGAAAGTTTTTATCTATGTTTCTTTAATTAAGCATTTGGTTCCTTCTAATTTTATATTATTACTTTAAAAAGTAAAACTTGTAGAGTTTTTCACATACTGAACTTAAATTTAGGGGAAAAAAAAATCTTTTCTTACCTTTTGTAAAGATTTTGTGTGTTGTTTAGGGCCTGTTTAGTTCTATTTTTGCTTTTATGTTTTTAGAATAATTTTATAAGCAATTAACCTTAGCATAGCATGTGTATTAGAGGTCAAAGAAAGTTGATGAAGAGATACATCAGGTGGTTTTTGAGTGAGGAGTTTCTTATACAAGGGATGAGCATATGGTTTGAGTAACATAACATGGTATGAGGTGGTGGCTATGATAAAGGTGGGGGAAGATACAGGTAAGACATTATTAAGAAAGGTTAAATTTTGTACATTATTAGATAAAGCTTTCATTGTGGATGTAATATAATTGTAAATTAAGACACACTATTATTAAAAAGGCCATTCATATAAGCAATATGGACAAGACATAGATGTTAAAGCTGAAGAAATTGGAATATTAAACTGGGACTAAATACCATAAATTAAACTTTATTAATTTTATTTAGGTGCCAATTTAGTTAATAGTACATTATGTATATTGTGATTGAGTTCTAAATATGAACTAGGAGTTGGGGAACTCTTGGAATTTGATGTTACCAAAATACTATCAAATTAAATATTGTATCCATGTAGAAGATGTATCAGCAATATCCTTTTAACAAAAAATGAGGTGTACAACATCTCATTAATAATGGTATCATGGGATTACATATAAATTGATATGAAGCTAGGGAGTCATCAACTTCTTCAAATTTAAATATTGCATGCCACAATGATTTGACAAGCAATGTTAATGTGCATGGAATTCAACAAGATGCATTTATTATGGTAGGTACTAACATGGGAGGTGGAACAACACCATCTGCTCCACCTCTATAAGGTCTAAATAATGAAGCTAGTCATTTTTCTTTTCAACTTCTTGAAGATGCAAATAAAGAGTTATACCCAAGATGGTCTATATTCACAAAACTCATATTTGTTGTTTGGCTTTATCATAATATTGTCATCAAGATGGAATGATAAATGTTTAGATAAGTTGCACACACTTCTGAAGGAAGAGCTCCCAAAGGGAGACACACTACCATAGTCTTTTTATAAATTAAAAAAAATGTGTTAAGGACTTCAGTCTTGACCATAAGAAAATATCTACATGTCCCAATAACTGCATGGTGCATTGAAAGAAAGCTACACATGATGAGATTTGTGAAACATGTGGTGTTTCTTGGTAAAAGTTAATACAAAAAGATTTTAGAGCATTATATTTATTTTTGTTGTTAAAGAGAAAAAAAAATCCTGTGAAATATTGTAATATGAAAAGACTTTGATGCTAATCACATGCCTTTTTCTTTCTATTATTGCAATATATGAGACTTGGTTTAGCAATAGATGGCTTAAATCCCTTTAGGAATATGAGTGTTGTGACACATGTCAAATGATATTGATGGCGTATAATTTACCTCTATAGATATGAATAAAGCTACCAAACCTTATATTATGATTATTGATTCTTAGCCCACATGGACCAGAGAAAGATATTGATATATACCTACAAACTGTAATAAATGAGTTGAAAGAATGAGTGTTTTAGAGTCTTTTCGTTGGGAGGCATTGAGTGAAATCTCTACTTATAAAACTACAATTTCTATAGTGTAATATTTCTCCTCCTTTCCAGTTGATGTAAGCATCAAAAAGCCGAACCACATAATTTTGGTGTCTTATTTTATTTTCCCACTTTATTTTAATATCTTGTATCACTACCATCTATCTATTCTAATAAATTGGTATCATAGAGGGTTCCATTTTTGCATGAACATATCTACTTGTCGTATGCTTTGTGGTTGCTACTAAACATAGATCTTCCACATCAAAAGATAAGTTAAATTTTATTCATCCAAAAATTTTGTGTTGGAAGCAATGGCGATAACAAGATTTGATATTGAGAAATTTGATCGCAACACAAACTTCACTTTATGGAAGATCAAGATGTGTGCATTTTGGGAATAATTCTCTGAATAGTCCCTCTACTTTTTCAAATGTACCCTTTGGGTCCCTATACTTTAAACTGTAACCTTTTAGTCCAACTACTGATTAAATTGAGCTATGTTAGCTCAATTTAATCAGTAGTTGGACTAAAAGGTTACTGTTTAAAGTATAGGGACCAAAAGGGCATGTTTGAAAAAGTAGGACTTTTCAGAGAATTATACCGTGCATTTTGATTCAAAATGGACTGGAAATAGCCTTGTTGGGGGGAAATAATATGCCTGACTCAATGAGTGAAGACAAAAGGGAAGAGTTGATTTAAAAGGCCATGTAAACAATTCAATTAAATTTATCAAATGAAGTTCTTCAAGAAGTCATTAAAATCAATAGAAGAAGGCAAAATTTTCTAGACCAATATAATACCATTAGATATGTCCTATTAGAGGTTAATTGGTGGTTATATTTATTTGTATATTATTTATGTAAATTGAATTACTCTTTTTAGTTGTTTTTTTTTTATTTTTAACTTAATCTTTGGTTTTAGGTATCTTCTCATCATGAAATTATATGTTTGCAACTCAAGTAAACTAGAAGGTTCCATTGCTTAAGGCTACATTATTGAGAAATGCATTCTCTTTTAATTTGTTCAAGATACTTTAATGGTGTTAATACAAGATTTTATAAACCGTCATGCAATAATGATTTTGGGGGACTAATATAATGACCACTTTTTAGGAAAATCAACAACGTTTACAGTTAATCCTATCGAGTGGAAAGTTATTCAATGTTGAATCTTGATTATTATATTGGAAAAGAATTATAATTTTTGTATTGATACCATGTTTAGAGTAAAAAAAAAAAAAGTAACTAACAAATTAGTGAATATAAAGCAAAACTCAAAAGATGAAACTAATAAATCAGTACTTATAAGCTTGAGTGAAAAATCTTCTTCACATATTATAGATAATTCTTCAAATAATTTAAATGATAGAGTTTGGCTATAAATTATTTAGAGGTAAGCTATTAGTCCATTGTTTTGGTTCAAACTATTATTATCTAAATCCTTTTTCTCACAAAACAAGAAGGAGTAATGTATTTGTACTTTTTCCTTTTTATATATTTCATGCTTTATCTAATCTTCCCTTCAAAAACCAAAAAGAGAAAAAAAAGAAAATTACAAAATAGAGATAGAAGAGAAAGAAACTGTGTAATTATAATGCATGGGTAATTCAACATCACTCTTTTATTGAATCATAATTATGACAACCAAGAGGAACAAGCAAGTAATGACATCTGTCAACAACTTAAAGACACATGAAAACAATGAAAATGCAACTTTCCTACTTCCTAAATGAAACCTCATGTTTGGACTCAAAAAAAAGAGAGAAAATGGTTAAAAAAAATGTACACCACAACAACATATACATAAAAATGATCCAAGAAAGCAAAATACTTAAAAAAAAAAGATTAATCTAAATGCGGGTGATGGCATAGGTGTAGTTCTCATGCAACAAGGTCATTTGCTATCTTTTATTAGCAAAGCATTGGCACCTGAGCATCAACTCCTATTAATTTATGGAAAAGAGATGTTGGCCATCTTGTTTGCTATTAACAAGTGGGAGGCTTATCTTACTAACACTCACTTCATTATCTGAACAGACCATTAAAGTTTAAAGCACTTGCTTGAACAAAGACTTAGTACCCCTCTTAGGATGCCTGGGTTGCTAAGTTGATGCAATTTGGTTATGAAGTACAGTTCAAACAAGGGAAACAAAATATTGTGATCAATACATTGTCTCATAAGCCAATAATTTCTTGTCACACAATCATTAGCAAGGTACTTCCCTTTTCCTTATATGAGGCAATACGACAAACATGGGAAGAAGATGCCCAATTGAAGCATATTTGTGAAGCCAAAGAACATGACCCTCAATTATTTCCTAATTATATTTGGTATAATGTAGAATTATGCCGAAATGGGAAATTGATGGTGGAAAATGTTGCTAATGCAAGACAACAGTTGCTTAAACACTTTCATGGTTCTTCCATCGAAGGTCATTCTGGAGTTCTCGTGATCATGTAGAGGCTTGCTGGAGTTGTGTACTGGAAAGGGATGCAAAAGGATGGACAGGAGTATATTTGGAAATGTAGCACTTGCTAACTCTACAAGACAGAAATTATTGCTACACCCAGTTTATGACAACCATTGCCTATTTTAGAAGGGGTTTCACAGATATTACTATAGATTTTGTAGAAGGTCTTCAGAGGTCAAGTGGCAAGACTGTTATTATGGTGGTAATGGATAGTTTCACCAAATACGGACACTTCATCGGTCTTTCACATCCCTACTTGGCCCATTTGGTCGCTCAGGTACTTTTAGACTCTGTCTATAAGCTCCATGGACTGTCTAATACTATTACTTCAGATAATGATGCAATCTTTATCAGTGGGTTTTGGTGTAAATTATTCAAGTTTCAGGGATTGGATTTAAAATTATCATTTGGCTATCATCCTTAGACAGACGGACAAACGGATAGATAGACAGACTGTGTACCTCGAAAATTACTCTAGATGTATGACGGGGGACTTGCTCGAGCAATAAATGAAATTCTTTTGTTGTACTTCTCTCTCATAAAATTCTCATTCTATTTGACACTCATTAGGATCAACTTGGAAAAAGCTAGGGCATTGAAGCTAGGAATTGGAGGGGTTAAGATTGAATAATTCTATTTGACACTCATGCAGAAGTACTAACCTATCTATGAGAGCTCATGGCAAGGAACTCTGATTGTGCACTTAATGATTATATTAAATGATGGCCATGATACGATACTACTGACATTTCTACCTTGACATATCCATAACAAAATTGGTAGGTTGTGATCACCTTTTAGGATAATTTTGATGGAATAGGACCCTAAACAAAACTTTACTATGAGGGTTACAATTAACTTAAATTCTAACCACATCTTCATAACCAATTTAACTTCTTTATTTAGATGTAACATAAGTATTAAGCAACTAACCACTCTTGCTTTAAATACTTGTTTGTCCATCAAAGGATCTTGTTGCAAGTAATTCCCCTTCTCCCTGTAGGATAGGAATTTCTAAAGTTTAGTAGCTTACAGTAAATTCTCAAATCACTGCTTGCAATAAGAATTCATATGTGGGCGATTGAATTGATCGAAAGCTTTTGGTTCAGTGATTTATGTAAACTATAATGTTCTTTGCCCAAAAGATGAAAAGAAATTACTCGATTCATATAGAAAATATCATAACATTTATTGAACTTAAATGAACAGGGGATCCATCAGGAGAAATTGTAACTCAAATTCCAAGCAAGAGTATTGGTTGACCCACTTTGCCCATCGGTTTCAGTATTATAATCATTTAGAACATATACACTTGGAAGTTAACTATGAATACTGGAGAAGTCATTTGAAATCATCCATATTTGTGCTATGGAATCAAAGTACATGCTAGTTTCAAACCAAAATTTAAATGCTATAAACAATAAAATCAAATAGAAACAACTTTAATATGCATATTTGAATGATAACTAAAATATTCTTAGATGAAAGCATCATTAACTTAATTATAAAAGTTATAATGCAGCTAAATCCCATCATGTCTTGAAGAAACCCAAAAGATATGAGGCGAAAAGGTTCGATTTAAACTTATATCAACTTCAAATTCAAGTTGGTGGTTGATCCTACCAACTTAGGAACAATGGCTCACATGATTTATACAGCAGGTCATGCATTTTTAAATGTCAAAGTTGAAAGCAAGATTTTTATATACACTTTTTAAGTTCAAAATGAAAGAAGAAGAAGAAGAAGAAGAAGAAGTAAAATTTCATTTATTTAAAGTTATGCATGAACCTTTTAGATATGGGATTATGGTTTATAGTGTTGAAGTTTTCAATCTCACAATCAATACTAAATTTGTACAAGTTTCAGTTTTGAAAACATTGCAAAACAAAAAATAAAACCAAGGCAGTATAGTTCATTAAGGTTCACTTCTTTCAAATCAATCAAAGACTACTTGCTAGTGATCATTGCAATCACTTAAATTTTTTTCAATTTAAGATAGAAAAATTGGGATTGCCTTTCAAGATAACAATCTACATTCATACTCAATTCCTAACATTAAGGTAAAATAAGGGCCTCCTATTAATATATGTTAATGTCAATAGGCATAACTAGATCATAAATTCAATTATTCTAGAGTTTCAATTATGGAAAATGCCTAAAAGAATCATAGGTATTTCCATTCTAAAAGACATTAAATTTGCAACAAAATTTCAAGATAGCAGTCCACTATGTTGTCCATTCATAACCGATTCAGGACTTTTGCCTTGTTAGATAAGTGAAACAGGCAAGAGAATGTTCAAATAACTAGGGTGTATTGATGACAGTTGTAGATAAAAAATCAGAAGCTCTTTGTATATTATAAACTAAGTGAGTAGGTTTCTTGCACCAAATGGAAAAGGTTCTAAGTCTAATTATATACTTGCTACAAATTCAATAAATTGTAACTTCAAGAAACTTACATAATTCAAAAGGAAGGAATCAGTTGGCTAACTAGTTGAATAGCATAGGCAATGGCATAAAACCAATTATCTACAAAGTTATTAACGAAAGTAGTGCAAAATTAAAGGAAGCTATTTACTGATAAATCTTGCAAATCAACTAGTGGAATTAAGAGAAATAGCAACTAAAAATTGTATGGAGCATATCAATATGGCAAAGAACATAGGTACATGAAGTTTTGATAAATTCAAAGAGTCAACATAAGATAAAAACTCAATATTTTATAAGGGCTAATTGAGCTGAGCAAATTGAGAGGAAAGTATACACACCTAACTGCTAGAAGAGAATTTGTTGGTCTCCAAGCACACCAAGAAACCTAAAGCAGGAAATATAAAAAGCTTAATAAAGTTTCTTCAAAATAATTAGAGCACACAATACAATTTATTGGAGGAATATTATTGTGAAGTTTCATTGATCAAACCTGTAAACTATGTCTTTCAAAAAATATACATCTATGTCAGGAGCTTCATGAGCCAGTGATGGTAAACTAGGGGTATCAGATATTACTGGATCTCCTATTAAGGGTACAAAGGGTGATGATAGTCATTCACAAGAAGGTGAAAATAACACACTGGTGATGCACATATTAATCAAGATTAATGATGATATAATATTTGAAAGTGTATGAGAGTCTAAAAGAAAAGTAGAACAAGTAAAAAGATGATATCTAATTCAAAATGGTCTTTAGATAGGAAAAAATAGAAAAAACAATAATACATTCAGAAAATAAAATTTGGTGAGTTAGATTTCCTATTCAACACATTAATCAAGAATCTTTTCATACTGAACAAGGATTAGAAATCCTCACCACACCTTTATTAATGATAATTTTATTGATAGGAATATTCTCAAACTTGGCTTTTTCCCTAAAGGCAAATGCAGAATGTCAGAAACCTGACCAACCAAAAATTTTTAAATTCATTATCCAAATTATAAAATAATTGAATAATACATACAGTCAAAGCTCAAAAGCGAAAATCTTACTCATTACCTATATAGTCAATTAAAAGGTCATATAACAATTCAAACAAGAAGGGGATAATAGAACCAAATCCACAACCCAAACCATAGGACACCATGAGACCCTAGAAACTTCAAATTCATCCTCCATGCATACATCTAAAAGAACCAAATCAGTAGCCCAAACCGTAGGACACCAAGAACCCCTAGAAATTTCAAATTTATTATCCATGCATATATCTAATAGAACCAAAACCATAGGACACCAAGAAACTGTAGAAATTTCAAATTCATCATCCATGCATACATCTAATAGAACCAAATCTACAACCAAAACCATAGGACACAAAGAAACCTTGCAAACTTCAAATTCATCATCTTATTATATCTCTTCTTGTTAGCATCTTCCTTTATATCTTCTCTGAAACATTTTTTCTGATGATAACAAAAGAATCAAGATAAAAGCACCCCAAATTATTGGCATCGCTCTGTCCACAATAAAAAAATCGAATGAATAAAACTAAAATGATAGAAGTACAAATGTTACTTTCCACATCTTAGGAAAATTCAATCTTGTTAGGTGAATCTTGCAAATTTGCCTCCAACTGAGTGCAATGAAAACAAACTCATTTTTCAGAATATGTCTGTCAATAGGCTTATAGACCAATACATATTGACATTGAATTGGTGTTGTTTGCAAGACAGGAGAACAGAGAAATATATCAATATTCTTGAAAGAAGCTGAAACAGATTTTTGTTTGATAACTTGAATAATTTGTATCAAATTAACAAATGGTTATCTAATTCTAGGGTTGAGATTACTTGATTAATTCAATTTGTTTTTGTTAGGCACATGAATTGCTCAATTTAATTTAGTTGGTTATTCAGAAGAAGAAATCATAGGCAATGAAGGTAGTTCTGCAGAACAGCCTAGCAATTGTGGTGAAGCTGCACAGGTGGGAACTAAACTAGATGAAGAGTCTGACTATGCTGATTCAAATGCCTTACAATCTACATCTTCGATAGATGTAGAGGAATTAGCTCTATATAGGGCTAGATATCCTGAATTTAATGGTGAAGTTGACATGAAGAACCCCTAATTCAAAATTGGCATGAAATTTAGGGATTTCAAACAATTTAAGAAGGCAGTCAGAAATTATGGGATACAAAATAGATACAAAATTTTGAGCTGTAATCGGGGGCCGCACAATGCTTGATTGTGTGCCCAAAATTGAGTGTCTGACATAATCGGAAAGCGTTCTCTGTTGCTCATTCTGTTCTGCCATGTTTTCTGACCCTTCGCCTTCAACCTCAGCTAGATTTGATGGTTCTTGCACAGGTTTTTTTTCCTTTCTTCTGAGTGTATGTTCAAGTTCAGGATCTCCTTCAACAGTTATCGAGGGGTTCCCTCGGGTCATAACCTGGATCTGTACAAAAAAAAGAAGAAAACAAAATCAGAATGATGATAGAATAAGAAGATATGGAATAGAATGAATGACAAATAGCTAAAATAACAAAGTGCAAAGTATCTCTAAACGCCTACTCCCCGACAATGGCGCCAAAAACTTGACAACGCCCTTTGCGTATTACCCACAAGTGCACGGGTTTGTCAAAGTAATAAATCCCAGGTGAGTGGGTATCTTATCCACAGGGAGTAGGGAATAAAAATACTAAGATTGCTACTTAACCAAGTGAAGTTGAACAATGATTATGTTGATGAAATATAATGTAAACAGAAATAAAAGAAACAAGAACGAGAGGCACAAATAAGTGAGAGGAAAGTCAATCGATAGAAGTGGGGTACTCGGACAATGCTTCCCCTAGAACTAATGTTTCAAGTGCAAGACCAACTATTATGTCTCCTAATTGATGCTTAATAAGTCGTGGACATCCTTGAATACACGGTACCAAACCTAAGGTCAACCATGACTAACTCTACACTATGCCTCGGCTGAGAAATCAAAGTCTCAACACCTCACACTGTGTAAAATTACAAGACGCTGTAGGGATTCCAGGTGATAAACCCTATTCCTATGTGTAGGTCCAACCTTTTGGTCCAGGCGAAAGATCCTTAGTCACAATTAAGCCCCAGATGCTAAGCCCTATTCCTATGTGTAGGTCTAGCCCTTCACTCATCCCTTAGCATTTCACTCTACTATAATCGCAAAGAACTCTTGTAACGTGGATGTAGGATAAATCACATCGGAAGGGAAAGAGGACGCTCCGCTACCTCTCGACTCACCCTCTCGACCCTCTCCAACCTTGCTTTGTCTAACCCTCATGGTGTGTCACTCATCCACAAAGGTTACCAAGATGGTCTATCAACCCTAGTGTCACTCTAAGGGAGAAATCATTCAACAAGCATTCAAGATTAGAACTTAATTAAAGACATCAATTAAGGAAAGTATAATAAAAGGTCAATGAAACAAAAACATCCTAGGATTTACAAAATCCAATTACCATCTACGGGATTTAGCTCTCCATGGAGCAGGATACAATCAATAATGAAATCAAAAGTAAAAACAAGTAATCCGTAGGAAAACCCTCTCGGTATTGGTGTCGATGGTTTTGTGGAGTAGCCTCTTCTTCTCCAAAGGTCCCCTTATCCGGCCTTGGGCACACCTCACCGGATCGATACCGATGAAAGCTCCCCCAATAACCTTCTTCCAAGAGAAGCGCAGTGTCGAATCCGTAGGACTACTCCAAAGACTTGCCAAAAGCCTCCCTAAACCCTAGCCGACGGCCTCCCAAAAGATGGAGAAAAAATGGAGAGAAGGATGAAAGATGCCCCCAAAATCAGGCTAAATCCTGGCTTAAATAGGGCTGGAATCGGGCATCCACATGGGCCTATGGATTTTTCACACGCCCCTGTGGAATTTCCACATGGGCATGTGGAATTTCCACACGCCCATGTGGATTCTCTGGAATCCTGATTTTCAGCCGGCTGTAAACAGTAATTGATGTAGTGCATTGCTACGGTGATTCGCTACAGACCTTGCTACAGTACCCCTGCCCAAACACTCCTGATTCCACATTTTTCATCAAGGCAACATAAACGGGCACACGTCTATGCTGTAGATCATGACGATTCTTCAATAAAAAGCCTCATTGGTGAAGATCTTGTTATCAATGCACAAGGTGGGATACGCAAATGCGACTGCCTTCGTTCCTCTCTAATTCATTGTAATTGTTGGAATACATGGAGGTATTCACACATTCACGTATCTTCGAACCTAACTTGTGTCTTCGCGTTTGTTCCTTCCAAGATTTCATCAAATAGTGCATTCACGATCTACTTGGGCTTCTTTTCTTAATACTTAGCTTCACAAATACACATGTATTAGCGCTAAAACCTGATAAAAGTAATGCTCATCTTAAGAAAAAATACTATATATTACTAATACACAAGCACTTATCAAACTCCCCCACACTTAAGCTTTTTCTTGTCCTCAAGCAAAAATAAAACATTAAAGTATAGAAGAAGGAAACAATGAAAGTGCTTGGCCTTAGGTTCACTAAAATATGCAAGGAGAGCATTCTACAAGTAAGAGAAATTTCAACACTAAATACGAAAAATCAATGCTCTAGCTAAAAACTTGAATCAAAAAGGACAACAAACTCGAAATCGTGCAAGTGTGTGTAAACTAACTCAATTCAACCCAAAGTATACTCCTCAAAGTTCTAAGTATAAGGAACTTATTTATCTACAAGACATAATAAACAAAAAGGTGGTAGTAGCTTCACACGTCCTCTAAGGTAGGCCTTTCCAAAGTGGCCGCTAAGATGGTTTTCACACTTTCGAGGTGGTAGCTCTTTCTACTAGGGTGGTAGCTTTCACTCATCCCATGAGATAGCTCTTTCTCTCATTAGGGCATAACTAGTATCTAACTTATGAGAGTAGCTTCATATTTCATAGGTGGTAGCTCTTTCTACCCAAAATGCACAACTAAACAATATATCTTTTTTCTTTTTCTTTTTTTTGAACAATAAAAACACCAGAAATAAAACCCAGGTGAGTGGGTTAACGTATCCACAGGAAATAAGGATCATAAAAGCAAAGATTTCTATTTAACTAAAGTGAAAATGGATTGATAGTGATATGAGAACAAATTAATGCAAATAGAAATAAGAAAAGAGAAAGGAGACGTATATAAAAAATAGGAGAGGCACTCGACGATAAATGAAGCACCCAGACATTGCTTACTCTAGGACTATTATTCCACGTGCAAGACCAATCATTATACTTCCTAATTGACGCCTAATGAGTCGTGGAGATCCTTAAACACATTTTCCCAAAATTTAAGGTCAACCTTGACTAACCCTACACTATGCCCTGGTGGAGAAATCTATCAGTCTTGACACCTCATACTGTGCTAGATTGCTTTAGACTCTAGGGATTCCAAGTGATAAACCCTATACCTTAATGTAGATCTAACCCTTTGGTCTAGGCAAAAGACACTAGTCACAATTAAGCCCCAGATACTAAAGTCAATTCAACGCTTCACTCTGTTGCTCACGCAACTAAGTCCCAACGGAGTTCATCCCTTATCACTTCACTCTATTATGATCGCAAAGAACTCTTAGAACGTGGAGGTAGGATAAATCACACCGGAGTGGAATGGGGACGCTCCGCTACCTCTCGACTCTCGACTCACCCTCTCGACCCTCCCCAATATAGCTTTATCTAACCCTCATGGTGCGTCATTCATCCACAAGGATTTCCAATATAGATTCTCAACCCTAGTGTCACTCTAAGGGAAAATCAATACAATAAGCATTCAAGATTGGAACTCAATTAAAAACATCAATTAAGGAAAGGATAATAAAGGATCAAAAAAATAATATCATCCTAGGGTTTACAAGTCCAAGTACCCACTAAGGGTTTAGCTCTCCATGGAGCAAAATACAATCAACAATAAAGTCAAAAGTAAAGAGATGCAATCCATGAATGAAAACCCCCTTGTGTTCGTGTCGATGGTGTTGTGGAGTGGCCGCGTCTTCTCCAAAGGTCTTCTCGTCAAACCTAGGGCACACCTCGCCGGATCTATGCCGATGAAAGCTCCCCCAATAGCTCTCTTCCAAATGAAACACGGTGTCGAAGGCCATGAACCTCTCCAAAAACCTTGCCAAGCCTCTCCAAAACCCTAGTCGCGGGCGCCTCCAAAGTTGGGGAAAAGATGGAGAAAAGATGAAAAAAAGGATCCCCAAATCGATACAAGTCACGACTTTAAATAGGGCTGGAATCGGGAATCCACATGGGCGTTTGGAATTTCGACATGCCCGTGTGAATCTGCAGGAATCTGATTTTCTGTGGGCTGTGAACAGTAACTATTACAGTGATTTGCTACATTACATGCTACAGTACTCTGCCAAAAATACTCCCGAATTCACACTTTTCATCGAGGCAACATAAACGGGAACACGTTTATGCCGTAGATCGCGTCGCTTCTTCAAGTAAGAGCACATTTGATGAAAATCTTGCTAACTTTGCACAAGTCGGAACACAAGAGTGTGATTGCCTTTGTGCACCTCCAATTTACATATTCCATTGAGCATAATGGAGGTTGGCACACACTCATATATATGTCTTCGAGCACAACTTGCATCTTCTCGTGTGTTCACTTCAAGATTCCAACAACATAATGCATTCGCAATCCAACTTGGCTCCTTTCTTCTCTATTTTGCTCCACAACCCTATATGCGCAAAAGAACACAAAAACATATGCATTAGCGATAAAATCTGATAAAAGTAATGCTCATCATAAGAAAAAAATACTTCATATTCTTAGTACACAAGCACTTATCAAGCTTCCCCACACATAAGCTTTTGCTTGTCCTCAAGAAAAAATAAAACATTGAAGCATAGAAGAAGGAAATATTGAAAGTGTTTGGCCTTAAGTTCACCAAAGCATGCAATGGAAGCATTCTACAAATAAGGGAAATTTCAACACTAAATACGAAAAAACTCATTGCTCTAACTAAAAACTCGAATCAAAAAGGACAATAAACCGGAAATCGTGTAAGTGTGTGAACTCACTCAAATCAACCCAAAGTATACTCCTCAAAGTTCTAAGCATAAAGGACTTATTTATATACAAAACAAAGTAAAGAGACGGTAGTAGCTTCACACATCCTCTAAGGTAGCCTTTTCTAAAGTGGCCGCTAAGGTAGTGTTCACACTTTCGAGATGGTAGCTCTTTCTACCGGGGTATTAGCTTTCACTAATCCCATGAGATAGCTCTTTCTCTCATTAGGGCATAGTTAGTATCCGACTTATGAGAGTAGCTTCATACTTCATAGGTGGTAGTTCTTTCCACCCCAAATGCACAACTAAACAATAAATTCTTTTTTTTTCTTTTTCTTTCAACTTTTTTTTTGAACTCACAAAATTAACACAAGAAACAAAACTAACTAGTCCCTTAAACATTAAACTCGAGTTTCCACAAGGTTTCATGAGCAAGTAGTGCAACAAGTGTAAATCAGACAAAAATGCCTAGAAATTCAAGTAAAACTAGAGTATCACAAAATTTACAGAAGAAACAAAACTAACTAGTCCCTTAAACATCAAACTCGAGTTTTCACAAGGTTTCATGAGCAAGTAGTGCAACAAGTGTAAATCGGGCAAAACTTCCTAGAAATTCAAGTAAAACTAGAGTATGAGAACATTCAATGTTAAAAATTCTCCAAAACTTAACAATACAACCATTACAACTAAGGTGAACCGCCATTGGCTACATGAGCATGCACAATCAAAGCATAAGTAAATAACATATATAAAGTGAACCATCCCCTCACACCCCCCACCCCCACACACACACACACACACACTTAAGATGTACGTTGCCCTCAATGTACGCATGCAAGCACAATAAAAGGTATAGCAATTAAAAATATATGTGGGAGTGGGCAATTGAAATAATACTCCACTGAACTCCTAGTGGTACATTTGATGGAGCTAAATTCCTTGGGAGTTAAGTTCCAATGGGTTGTGGAACACACACGGCCATGTGTAAAACAAAATGACCGTGTCTATGACTAATCATCAATTTCCATATTGACAAGACCATCTGCACGCATACACAAGGGGGATCAGTGAAGCTCAACAAAAACAAAAATAACTCGAGTATATAAAGATAAAGCAATGAAATATAACTCGAGACAAAAATGAAAGATAAACTCAGAAGGAGGATCCTTTCCGAGTATACAAGTCAAAAATAACAATATTGAAATAAAATACAAAAACATAAAGAAATAAAAGACAAACACATCAAGTGTCGGTGTCACGCTCGATCTGCTCTGCTGCTGCTGCTGCTGCTGTCGGTGCTAAGTCGAATGGTGCCGGTGGATCTAGTGTTGGTGATGCCTAGGGGGTCCTGGGTCTCATCACAAATGGTGAGTCACGTCTTGCTCTAGTAGCTACTGTAGAATGTTGAGATGCGCTATGACCTTTGTGTGGTTCGCGACCTGTGTCACCTGAACCTCGGCCAAATTTGCTTGTAATATTCCCACCGCACTCTCGAGCCTCTTAAAGCAATCATGGGCTTGGGGTGGAGAAGAGATGCGCACTGGAGTTGGCTCTTATGTTGTGGAAGATACCTCTGTCTGCTCTGGCTGCTGTTGTGGCTCTAACGCCGGCTGAGGACCCTCTGCTACAACTCTCTCAGCCTCGACTGGCTCTGGTGAGGGCATGTTCAGAACATACACCCTATCTCTATACCTCCTGATCATGCCCATCATACGCATGGTCTCTAGGCCGAGGGGTGCTGGAACTATCGTCTTCTCGGCCCCTCTGATCGCGTCCAGTAGACCCATCCCGATGATGAGTCTAGTAATGTAAGGGCCAGAGAAGATGACGCTGACTCTCACATACTGCCCCTAGTGTCTCAAATACTCCGCCAAGACATATCCTAAGTAGATCGGCTCGCTCTGCAACATAGAGTACAGATATAGTAACTCCTGTCTGCTCAACACTCCTGTGCTGTCACCTCGGTCATTCACTGATCTGCTCAGGACGGCGTGAATGTATTGATAAGAGGGTCGAGAAAGGCATATCGCCTTTGAAACTCCTGGCTCGTACTGGCCCTGTCCACACAGTGTCTTGTATGTTCTCTGAGGAGTCAGACTACCAGGGTAATCAGTTGGCAACTGGTCATACTCCTGTGTCTGTAAATGCCTCATCATATAGCCCAAGTCGCACTGAAAACTGTGTGATGTTCAACTTATTTTATCTCGAAACTCATATCATAGTTATATGCTTGTGGAACTATTGTAATCTTTATACTTTCTTTTAAAATCTTGGTTTGATGTTCAACTTATTTTATAGTTTGAACCCGTGTTTTGTATTTTGTGGAGTTGATGTCGTAAACCTTAGTTGGGGTAAAAAGGCTTTCTTTACACTGTCCTTTGTTATATTGTATTTATGTTCTAAAATGGTTGTATTATTAGTAAAAAATTATTTTGGTAATTTATGGTTATTATTTTGGTATATTATTGAAGAGTTGTGCTAATTCACTCATTGAGTGACTTAGGTTGCTCACCCATTTTTCCTCTTCCCAGGCTGTTGCAGGTAGTAGTGCAGTAGTATGGTGATGTGCTGGCCATTTGTTAGCCTTTCATCGTCTGTGTTAATTTTTTAGTATCATGTATGTTTGTTTGACCATGAACATGTTATATGAGTCTTGGATCTACTAGTATGTTTGAAACTCTATTGCATGTTGTGTATTTGAATATTTACTTAAATTCTTGTGTATATGTAGTTGCTGCAGTTGTGGTTGTTGCTTCCTGTATGTTTATGAACCACTCTATTTCAATACTCATTATTGCTATTGTTGTTACTTACACTGTGTGTCTTTGTATTTCTCTACTCTGCCACTGTATATATTATTGTTGATTCCAGGTTTGTTGGTCAACCTTACGACGACTCGAGGGTTAAGTGGTAGGGTATCCCTTCTCGGACTGTCAAGGTGGTTGTCGTGTCCTATGGGCCTACGGGTTGGGGTGTGACACCTACATTAAAAACATACATGCCATGATAGATCTATGTATGCGCTTAGAAATTAGGCATAGCTAGGTTTCTGGATTAGGGATTGATTGCCCGCTAGGCTTAGGGGTTGATTTGTGCTTTCTAGAGGAATTCTCATACTTAAGGCAAACATAGGAGGCTAGGGTAGAAAGAGATTTCGTCTCAAGTTCCTAGTGATTTAGACCTATTTGCCAAGAGATTGAGACTAGTAGTCCATCAAATTCCCCCAGTCTAATTCTAGAATATGATTGTCGTATTCAACTCCTATCATTAATATTAATCAAGATAATTATCATACAACCACTCAAATTCCTTCCAATTATGTTTAACGATACTCCATTGAATTGTGTAATAAACTGTAGAAGTAAACTAAAGAAAGAACATAAACGTTTAGGCTATTGATTTAGTGAAAAAGAAGTAATATGAGTCTTTTGCCACTCCTGGGGAAATATGACCCTCGTGCTCACCCACGAGATATTACTTGATGACCCATACACTTGCGGTATTCACGGACTTACTTTCATATTATTTACATATTTAAGTCACACACATCACACATCCATCAATGGCCATAGAACCTGCCATAAGAATATTAGATATAGGCTAACCCAAGCCCATCTCATACACCCAAACCTAGTCATGTGATCTCCTTGATTTATTTTTTGCCTTTCTTTTGGCACCAATCTTGGATAATCATGAAGTCAATCACCTTATTTAATTTTTCCTTGGATTGATTATGTTAATTAATTATTTCCTTGCATTGTTGATCTTGATTTATTCCTTCCATGGATTAATGATGCTAAATAATTTCTTCCTTAGACTGTGGATCCTTAATTTATTCTTTCCTTGGATAGTTGATTCTTTCCAAATGCTTTTTTTCAAATCATTGGATGATCTCCCATTATAAAAGGATTGAAAACCCTAACATTAGTGAATGTGACTTCTTCTATTCCTCTGCTTTCACATCTTCACATCTTTTGAGATCTTTTTGGTAGGTTAGTGTATCCTGGCATTGGAGTGAGGCCGTTCTATCTTGCATTAGGATAGTGCCTTTTCACGTCTAATCCTAGGCTAGATTATTCTAACTCTTTTGTTAATTTTAATTAGATTATGTATTGATTAATTGCATGCTAATCACTATTATTTTTCCTAACAAGGAACCCATTTACTAATCATAATGAAAATTAAACCACTCTGGTTCATATTATTAATCCAAGAGGCATTAGTAAAAGCAACTAGAGAATGGTGGGTAGAAGTAGGATGAACAAATCCATTGTGATCATTTTAGCATGATTTGAATACTCTTATGTATGGCTTTGACTTTTCATGAAAATTCTTGCAAAATTAGGCAGTTATTTTTATTTAAATAAGGTACATCTGGCTTTCCAAATGTAAAAAACACAGGCTGCAATCATAGCTTTAGCAAAAGAATCCCCACTCTAGACCTATAGCTAGTTAGCTACCATTCACTTGAGACAAGGGTTACCAAAAGATGCAATCCAGACCCAAGGCAATCAACACATTGTTCCAACATATTTGAATTTCACTACAATTCCAAAGGATATGGCTGGTAGTTTCTAACTCTAACCCATAGAAGATACAGAAAATAGATGCCCGATACTTAGAGGTATGCATCAATGGTGAGCTTTCTATTAGATATTTTCCACACAAGGATCTAGACAAGGGAAAAAAAGAGGGGGTGACACTTTAAGCTTCCAAATATGTTTCCATCCATTCCATTAATTCACAGAGAAGACCCCAATGATTATGGGAAGTATGATCTATCTAAAGTTTAGAATATTTATTCCAATCCATGTTCAGAGCCAATAGATTACTCAATCAATCAAAATTGAAGTGAATGTTGGAAACAAAGTTTGCAAAGACCAGAGTCTTAATGGGGCAAAGCATGTTAATAAAGGTTGGCTTCATAGCAGTTCGAATACCTGTCAAATAAGAGTCCTTGAACATATTAATTAGATTAAAATTACATCTTCCAATCCTAAAATTCTACTTAATACAATCTGTAGTTTGTAGATAGATTTATAAAACTAAGAGCATTTACAAAAGGTTGCATAGCTCAAATCATACCAAAGAATATATGAAATTAAAAAAAACCAACCAATAGCTTGCAATAAGAATTAAGAACAACAAACACATTTTTAGCCGTTAGATAAATTTTTAAAAGCATAAGACTTTTTAATTCCAAGGCCTCCTCTCAGATTTAGATTGTGTAGTAGTCTTCCAGCTAATAGTATGAAAGCCACAACAATTGCCAGTTTTATCCTAGAGAAAATTCCTAGTAAGCTATGTAATCTCAAGAATGAAAAAAAAAATAGGAATAATGATAATAGAAAAATAGTAGATAGGAATAGATAAAAGATTTATATTAATTAGAAACAATCGACCGACTGTAAACATAGATGAATGGTTCCAAGAATTAATTGTTTTAGCAACTCTATCTATTAAGAAGTGACATTGATTTAGCTGTTAATCTCTTGGAAGAAATCTTGATTTTAAGATAAATGAAAGAAAATTTGTGTAGTTTCATACAAAGAATCTAGACAATGGCTTTGGCAATCCAATTATTACACAAAGAGGAAAGATAGATAGTTGATTAATTCAAGTTGTGTTTCTGGCTAGTGATACTATTATAAATATTAAAGCATAAAAATACTTCTTGACAACTATTTTGGAAACTATAGTACCTAAGATGAGGTCATCTATAAACATGAGACGGTTGAAGTTCTTCAAAAGTCTGTTATCAAAGCCATGAACTAGATTCAATAGAAGAGCATGATTAAGAATAGTTGATAATTTTTTAGTAATAAGGATGAAAAGAAGGAAAGATTGGGTCCCCTTGCTTGACACCCTTACTACTAGAAACCCAAGAATTAGGTTTTGTATTAATAATAAAAAAAAAAGATGTAGATGAGATACAAGCTTGGACCCAAGAAATCCACTGACACACCCCTTGCATGTGTGTACCACAAGTGCATGGGTTGTCGAAGTAATAAAGTACCCTAGTGAGTGGGTAGTTGTATCTACAGGGATAGTGCTCGGAAACACAAGAATTGTTATTTAACTATAGTGGCAATGATTTAAGAGTGGTGTGAACAATATCAATGCAAGTAAAATAAAGAAAAGAAGAAGGAAACGCTCAATAGGAATAAGGAGAGACAATCAACAAGATAATGGGTACCCGGACATTGTTCACCCTAAGACTATTGTTTCAAGTGAAAAACTACTAGTTAGGCCTCCTAATTGATATTCAATGAGTCGTGAAAATCCTAAGACACACGGTCATAAATCTAAGGTCAACCGTGACTAACCCTCACACTATGCCCCGGCGGAAAGAGATACTCTCGACGCCTCACACTGTGTGGGGTTGCAAGAAGCTCTAGGGATTCCATGTGATAACCCTATTCCCTAGTATAGATCTAACCCTTTGGTCCAGGTGAAAGACCCCTAGTCACAATTAAGCTTTAGCACTAAGGATTACTTCAACGCTTCACTTTGTTGCTTGCGCAACTAAGCCCTAGCCGAGTTTGTCTCTTAGCACTTCACTCTATCATGACCGCAAAGAACTCTTGGAATGTGGAGATAGGATAAATCACATTGGAAGGGAAAATGGACGTTTCTCTACCTCTCGACACCTCTCCAACCTTACTTTGTCGAACCCTCATAGTGTGTCACTCATCCACAAAGATTACCAAGATAGATTCTCAACCCTAGTGTCACTCTAAGGGAAAATCAATACAATAAACATTCAAGATTGGAACTCAATTAAAACATCAATTAAAGAAGCAAAACAAAAGTCAATAAAACAAAATCATCCTAGAATTTACAAGTCCAAGCACCCACTAGGGTTTAGCTCTCCATGGAGCAGGATACAATCAACAATGAAATCGAATGTAAAAGCATGAAATCCATAAGTAAAACCCCCTTGTAGTCCTTATCGATGATCTTGTGGAGTTGCCTCATCTTCTCCGAGGGTTCCCTCGTCAAGCCTAGGGCACACCTCACCGAATCGATATCGATGAAAGCTCCCCCAATAACTATCTTCCGAAAGAACATGATGTCGAAGGCGGTAAAACCATTCCAAGGACCTAGCCAAAGCCTCTCCAAACCCTAGCCACGAAAGCCTCCAAAGATGGGAAAAGATGGGAAAAAGATTCTTCAAAATGTCTCAAGTCGCGGTATTTATAGGGGCTGGAATAGGGCATCCACACTAGCCTGTGGAATTTCAACACTGCCGTGTGAATTTGTAGACTTTGGTTTTCTGCGAGCTGTGAATAGTAAATGCTACTGTGATTTTGCTACAATGATTTTCTACAGTAAAGTACTCCAATACATCACCAAAATGCTCCCGATTCCATTTTTTTTATTGAGGCCACATGAATGGGCACACATTCGTGCGATAGATCGCTTCGCATTTTCAATGGAATTATATTAACGAAGATCTTGCTAGTATTGCACAAGTCAGAACATATGAGCATGACTGCCTTGTACCCCTCCACTTTGTGTATTCGCTCGAGCACAATAGAGGTTGGCACACACCCACATGTCTTTGAGCACAACTTGTGTCTTCACGTTTGTTTAATCCAAGACTTCATCAATAATATGCATCCACGATATACTTTTGATTCCTTTCTTTCACAATTGTCTCCACAACCCTAAATGCACAAAAGAACATAAATACACATGCATAAGTGATAAAATATAAGAAAAGTAATGCTCAATGTAAGAAAAGAATACTTTGTATTACTTATATACAAGCACTTTTCATCCACAAATTAGGAAAACCGATCTTAATTAAAGTTGCAAGAATAGCTTTACACTCAGTTATATATTAAATTTTGATATCAATTTTAAGAATTATCTGGGGGCATTGCAATTATTTTCAATTGAATGCTCAATTTCTTACATGGCAATGATGCTATCAAAAGTCAATTACCTAGCCAAGAAAACAAATTGTTTAGGACCCACAAGTTTATGAATAACATGTTTCAAGAGATTTGTAAAATTTTTACAATACCTTTATAACAAACATCATAGAGAGTAATGAGAGAAAAATTAGTCACAAATCTAGGAGCATTAGTTTTAGAAATAAGAGCAATAAACATCATTCCCCAAGGATTAGATAACCGTATAGGAAAAAAAAATGAAATAGCATCAAATAAATGATCACCAACAATATTCCAATAAAAAAGTAGAAGTCCACATTAAGTATATCTTGCCCAAGAATTTTCCTTGTAGCCATCGAGCAAAAAGTATACAAAATCTCAGTTTTAGGCACAAATGTAGTTAAAAAGAATCTTATCTTTACTCAATTAAGAAATAAGGTCATTTGGCAGAGAATATAGAATCTATTTCAGAGAAGAGACTGAAGAGGAATTCCAAAGCCTAGTATAAAAATCAAGGAAACATGTCTAAATTTTAGCCTGAGACTTAAGAATATTACCCAAGTTGTTAAAAGTGAGATAAATTATGGAAGAAAATGGAATTGTGATCTCCCTTATTGATCCACATAAGATGAGCACTTTGCATCCAAAAAATGGAATTATAGGCGAGAGAGCATTATGTTGATTATATAGAGATCTAAGAAGATAAAAATTCTAGGATCAGAATAAAAAGAGGCCTCAACTGCTTCCAAGTTGCTAATTTCCAATTTAGTCTTCTGAATTTCATCATAAATGAAGCATAATCTAGAGGTTCTCCACTTCATAAGACTCTTTTAGTGTAGGAAGTAAAATAAGTAAAAGCATGCATGTATAGGAGAGGAAGTAACATGGGAGTTCCGAGCGTTGAGAACACTATTGTGACAATTATTATTGTCTAACTAATAATTATAAAAGGGGAAAATTTTATTTTAAAATGAGAGTCAACTTGAGCATTTAAATAAAAGGGTGCATTGGCAAAACTAGTCCTAGCAAGGTGCCGGTTAAAATAAAAATCAAAATTGGACACCTAAGCCAAATCAGCTAGAAATTTTTCAAGTCTAGCCCACTGACGAGCAAGATCTTCTGACCAATACACCAAGTAAATTTCAGGCCTACGAAACCCAAATCCGTAAAATAGTTATGAGAACTATAATCAGCAAACAGTTTAGCTTTAGCAGATTAATTAGAAAAAAACCATCTTTATGCTTAGTCAAGGTAAAAACATCATTAAAATCACTAGTCAAGAGCTGAGATAAATTAAGCGAAGACATACTAGAGACAATTCTCCATAGAGATCTTTAAGCACTTACAATTTGAGGGTTATATACCACTAAAAGCACCCAAGACTCAGGCACTCACATTTGTAATCACAAATTGTAGAGATATTTTGGTTACAGTTATAGGAGTGACCATGCCAATATCATGAGAAGAAAGTATTATAATACCTCCGAAGAAACCTAATGTCGAGATTACATCCCACACCTAATTGTACAAAATTTGTGGGCTCTAGCGACATCTACTCCAACAAGGAGATTAGATCTTTAATTCTACTGATAATGGAAGGATTAGAGGCCCCTTATAATTCTCACACAAAATTTTAGTAGAATTCATGAAGAAAATTTAATGTAAGAATCAAGAAGAAAAAAATTAAGAGATAGAACATCTACCCTTCTTGCAGTGAGTTCCATCATTGCTAAAGTCCTTGTGATCGAGGGCTTCCAATTTCAAATCTTTCTGATATTGAATGAGAAGCATTTCTTCATTGGGTTACAACAAATTATCTAAGTTAACAAACCCCTCCTGATTATCAACATTTTTTTCTTTCATTTTGGTATCATTCAAAGGTGTTGAGCATAACGCATCCACCACTTTATCTATTATTATCAAGTGGTAAAACGAACATGTTACATGGATGGAATCGATCACCAATGGATCTCATTCTAGTGAGATCTGATCTACTGATAAGGAAGAAATCAGAAGAGGAGTGGGGGAAGGAACAAATGTCTAGAGGCCCTAGGCATGCGATAAGACATTTTGACAGCTTTGATTTCCAAGGCCAAGCTATTCCATGTCAATGTGGAGAGAACAACTGTAAAAGCCACATGACGTCAAAAAGCACAAGCAAGTGGCCATGGGTTTGAAAATTCTCTCACCAATGGGAAAGTTTAAAGGATTCTGCCAGCCACAATGCATCCACAACAAATAAAATAGAACCAAGTGGGCAGATCAGCCACAAAGAATCAGCCAAGACTCTTTCAAGCATCACTTAGAGCAAGTTTTGCTTGATCAAAAGATAAGGCTTTACTTAGAAATTTACCCTACATGAAGGATTGCATACTTTCCTATGTTTGGTGCCAAAGCTCATAGTTAATAACTTAATATATACAATGTCCTTCATCATTTCCTTAAGTCTTTAAAAATGCTCCTTCTTCATACGAGGAAAAGTCTTCGAATGTGTATTCCTCTTGCCATGTTCAACAACCTTAGAATAGGATACACCAAGAGATGGTTCGTGTATAGAGCCAGACTTGGGAGGACCGAAAGTTGCCATCCCACCACCCACCCATAAGGCAAGTGGGGCAAGAAAACCAAGGGAAGAAGTGCTTTTGGTGGATAATGGAGTTTACCAATAGGAGATGTGGAACCAAAGTGATCCACAGAGCGAAGGTTTCTTTTTTAATTTATGTTAGTTGTCAAATAGGGAAAAAATGCAAGTTACCTTCTTCATAGAATTATATAATAGGAAATAAATAGTTCATTTTGATTTGATCTTTAAAAAATTTAAATATAAGGACAAAATGGAGCCAAGATGGAGATGGTGATATATATATATATATTATTTAATTAATCCAATAAATACAATGCATAATGTAATAATTGACTCATGCTTGTATAGACAACATGTTATTCATAATCTTATAAAATATTTTCTTTTAGTCTAAAATATTCTTAATAATAATATAAACACACAATAAATATAAGATAGAATAAATGAAAGCAGTGCCTAGATCAATTTCACTTGGGATAATAAAGATTAAGGAGATTGCAATATAACATAGAATAAACTTTAGCTAGCCGGAACAAAGGAAACCAAAGATACACTAAGTGCTCTCTCAAGACTCCCTAGTGTCTAATCCCATGCTAAGGCTTGAAGTAAATCTCTCCTACTCCTGCCCTCACATGATTGTAATGAGTTATAAGGATTCCATATCAAGAACCGGGGATTGACCACCGAAATTCCAATCGAAAGGTACATGGCGCCCTTACTATCTTTAATGAGCATCAGTGATACCTATTTAACCAAATGTGTTCTAATTTCAAGGATCTCTCAATACACAAGCAATAGCAACATGGAAGAGCCACTCTCGATATGCAAATCTAACAAATAAAATGAGGTTAAATCCGGGAGCAAAACTCTCCTAGGTATTATAGTAACATACTAAACTACAAATGATATTTCAAAACTCCTCAAACTCATGGATTATAAGTTTGACAATTTTCAAAAGTAACTATCGAAATAGATGTGATTGTAAGATCTAATAGATTTGGATATTGATAGGAAGAAACTAGAGATGAAAGAGAAAGAACTAATACATCAATAAATTGAAATTAGCATAAATAAAATCAATTACTTTCTTGTTTGTGATCAATGAAAAAAACCTTAAAAGAAATATATATATCCTTTTATTGTATTTAGAAAGGTCAAATAAGATTTATAAAAATTATTATTATTACTTTATTTAGAAATGTTAAGTAAAATCTAGACATCAAATATAAGAAAAAGATACATTAAAGAAGTTAAATGTTGATGGATGAGGGAGTTGATAATTCTTCATCTTACACCAATTGAAAGCAGTAAGAAAGGACCAAAATTAATATATTGAATGTAATAGAATCTAAACATGTCAAGGTTACTTGCACCACAATAATGGGAAAACTCTGCGGAAGTTACTGTAGTAATTTACTATCCATGCATACAGTCTCTATACGGTTGGCATGCCTAACATATAACTTAGTGCAAACTCTCAGGAAAACCTATACGACCTCTATACCAGCCGTATGACACCCATATGTCCTAGTGAAAACTCTCTGAATGTCTACATGGCCTCCTATATGCCCATATGACAACCTGTATGCATCTTGAACAATTCCATGCAACCTCTATATAGGATCAAGACCCTTCTAGGTCAAATACAACCCTTAAGAGTGTGATTACAACCCCTCTTTGTGACCTTGAAGTAGCTAATAAATGCAAATTCAAGCATACAATACAAGATACCAATTTTAGCATGGAAACCCTTCAAATTGAGGGAAAAACCACTGGACCCCTTAAAGCCTCTTACAATGCTTCCACTATATCAATTAATGGAGTTTACAAAGATCTCTCTAGCTAACTAGTGGTATACAAGCTCATGGACATGAGAGTTCAACAAGAGAACCTCTCAACACATGCATTCATCATCATCTTCATACAAGATGGATACAAAGACTTCAAGAAGAGATAAAATTGAAAATCAACAAAAGGATTAGGTGCATTACTAGCAAGGATTCTCTTCCTACAACTGTAGATGAAATCCGGCATACCTACAAGCTTCAAGCTTCTCCTTAGGCAAGATCTTCTGCTTGTGCACTTGCTTGTACTTAAGTGCCTTCCTGCCCTTTGCAGCTTCACTAAGTCATAATTATGGTTCTCATGTAAGAAACTCATTCCTTCTTGCACGGCTTTAAACCACTTTTGCTTCTTGTCATGTAGCTTAGCCTCTTGGTAGGTTTCTGGCTCTCCACCATTACTAAGCATGATAGACTCCACACTACATCTACTAGAAGGATAATGCTCTCTAGTAGTTCTTCTCAACTAAAGCTCCACTAGTGGTGTAGGGGATGGTTGTACTTCTTTTTCAATTGGTTCGTAGCATCAACTGAATGTGTTTTTCTTGCCCTTTCAAGTGCCCTCACTCCATCAGTCAGATAGACTTGTCTTTCTTCTTTAACTGACTTCACATCATTGGTTAGATCATTTTGTTCTTTCTCTATCTCATCACCATATTCTTGGGCATCTCCCTCTTAATTTGCATTCTCCATAAGAAGGGATATAGGATCTAAATTGATAGGAACTCCAACAGAGGAATTAGGGGATTCACCTTGGTTGTCATCATCTGTAACTTGGCCTTCAAGGAACACCACATCTCTGCTCTTGACAATTTTCCTGTTTACTAGATCCCGCAACCTGTATGCAAACTCTTCATGGCAATACCCCATGAAAGCACATGGCTTCGCCTCAACACCATCAAGCTTGGATCTTCAATCTTTAGGAACATGAACATAGGCCCTACACCCGAACACCACTATCCAAAATAGCTACTGGAGAAAGATTAATTAAATCCACAACAATTCTCATTGCCTCCCCTTAAAAGGTCTTAGGCAGTTTTACATGAGAGAGCATCCATTTGATCCTCTCAACTATTGCCATGTTCATCATCTCTACCACACTATTCAACTGAGGTGACATGACGGGTATCTTCTCAAGCCTAATACTACTGAGTTTGCAATATTTTTTAAACTTCACACTGTACTCATCATCATTTTCTGCCTTGACTGCTTTTAGCTTCTTCCCTGTCTCTTTTTAAACTCTGAGATGGAACTCCTTTAAAGCATTAAGCACCTGATTTTTGGTCTTCAGAGTAGTAGCTCACACATTCCTGGAGTGGTCATCGATGAATGTCACAAAATAGTGTACTCCTCCAAGGGGTTTCTCTTGCATAGAACATACATTAGTATGAATCAAATCAAGAATACTTAACTTTGTACATGGGGAATATGAGTGAAAACCCACTCTATGCATTTTTCCCGTTAAGCAATCATCATAAGCTTTGAGGTTTATACCTTTCAAGTTAGGTAGACATTGGTTTCTAGTGAGAAGATGCAATTCTTTCTCGCCGATGTGGCCAAGCCTCTTGTGTCATAGATCAATTTCCACATCCTTCTTAACTGCGTTCACCTTTCCTTTGTAAAGCCTTGCTTGCAAAACATGGAGTGTGTCCATCTTTCTTCCTCTAGCAACCACAAGGGAGCCTTTGGTAAGCTTGAACTTGCTTTCACCAAACCAACTAACAAAACCCTCATCATCAAGCTTTCTTGTGGATATTAGATTTAGGCGCATGTCTAGAACATGTCTGACATCTTTAAGTACCAACTTGCACCAAAGGTTTGCCTTCAACCAAATATCTCCAATACCCACAATTTTTGATGTAGCATTGTTCCTCATCTTCACATTTGCAAAGTCACCGCTAGAGTAAGAAGTAAAGAGTTCATCATAAGGAGTAACATGGAATGATACTCCTAAGTCAAGCACCCAGTCAACTTTTTGGCTAATAAGATTGATTCAGCTATCATCATAGATAACGCAAATGTCACCATCTGTGGCTACTATATTTTTCTCTTTCTCTTCTTCACTTCCTCTACCCAGTTCTCTCCTTAGGAATCTGCACTCCTTCATACTAATCACTCTGTTGTAGTGAAAACACTTGATATTCTTCTTACTTCTTGGCCTTCCTCTGGATGTTTCTCTGTCCCCATAACCCTGTGGAAGTCTACTTGCATTTCTTCCACGTTGTTCATGAGTTTTTGATATGAGTTATCTTTTCTTCTGGATTCTTCACTCAACAAAATTTCTTTAACCATTTCCAAGATTTATTTCCCACTAGGCGTTGAAGTACTCAGAGATACTACCAGTGTTTCCTAACTATTTGGCAAAAAGCTTAGAAGTAGCAATGCTTGCAACTCATCTTCAAGGGTCATCTTCATAGAGGTCAATTGGTTCACCAAGCCCTGAAAGTCACTAGTATGCTCAGTTATACTCCTTCCATCTTTATACTTTAAATTCACCAATTTTTTTATGGTCGTGGCTTTATTTCTGAAGGTATTCTTCTCGTACATGGCTGCTAGCTTTTTCCATAGCTCATCAGTCTTTACATCTTCAGAAATGTGGTGGAAGATACTCACATCAACCCATTGCCTGATCATAGCAGATGCTTTCAAATGCAATATCTCCCATTCATCATCATCTATTTTCTTTGGCTTTACCTTTCCCATAACATGGAGATACAAATCTCTCACAATGTGCAAGTATGCATTCTTCTCTTCCAAATAGAGTAGTTCAAGGAAGTTAACTTCACCATTTAACAAGAATTTGTCCTTCCATTCTAGCTCACAGAAATGCATTTATCCAACGAAATCTCAGATACCACTTATCATTGTTACTATTTATGGATACAGTCTCTATATGGTCAGCATGCCATCTATATAACTTAATGCAAACTCTCAAGAAAACCTATACGACCTCTATACAGGCCGTATGACACCGGTATGCCCTAGTGAAAACTGTCTGAATGTCTATATGACCTCCAATATACCCATATGACAACTTATATGCATCCTGACCAATTCCATGCGACATCTACACGGGTTTAAGGCCTTCATAGGTCAAATAGAACCCTGAAGAGTGCGATTATATCCCCTCTTTGTATCCTTGAAGTAGCTAATAACTGCAAATGCAAGCATACAATAGAAGATACCAATTTTAGCAGGGAAACCCTTCGAATTGAGGGAAAAACCACGAGACTCCTTATAGCCTCTTACAATGCTTCCACTATGTCAATTAATGGAGTTTACAAAGATCTCTCTAGCTAACTAGAGGTATATAAGCTCATGGACATGAGAGTTTAACAAGAGAACCTCTCAACACAAGCATTCATCATCATCATCTTCATACAAGATGGATACAAAGACTTCAAGAAGAGATAAAATGGAAATCAACCAAAGGATTAGGTGCCTTACTAGCAAGAATGCTCTTCCTACAAATGTAAATGAAATCTGGTGCTGATTACCGGGGATCTTCTTGCCAAGCCTTGACCTAATCCCCCTTTCTCTCTCTCTCTCTCTCTCTCTCTCTCTCTTCTTCTTCTTCTTCTTCTTCTTCTTCTTCTTCTTCTTCTTCTCATCTCTCTTTCTCTCTCTCAATGAATGAGAGAATTTACACCCATAACTTTTCATGTGAAATTACCATTCTTAACTTTGTGACAACGCCCCTTGTCTGTGACCCGCAAGTGCACGGGTTTGTCGAAGTAATAAATCACAAGTGATTGGGTATCATATCCACAGAGAGTAGGGAATAAAAATACCTAAATTTCTACTTAACCAAGTAAAGATGAATAATGATTGTGCGGATAGGATGTGATGTAAACAGAAATAAAAGTAACAAGAATGAGAGGCACAAGTAAGTAAGAGGTAAGGCAATCGATAGAAATGGGGTACTCGGACAATGCTCCCCCTAAGACTTATGCTTCAAGTGAAAGACCTACCATTATACTTCCTAATTAATGCTCAATGAGTCGTGGAAATCCTAAAGCACACGGTCCCAAATCTAAGGTCAACCGTGACTAACCCTACACTGTGTCCCGGTGGAGAAATCGCTCAATCTCAACACCTCACACTGCACAAAGTTGCATGGAATTCTAGGGATTCCAAGTGATAAAACCTATTCCTATGTGTAGATCTAACCCTTTGGTCTAGGCGAAACCCCTAATTACAATTAAGCCCCGGATACTAAGGTCACTTCAACGCTTCACTCTGTTGCTCGCACAACTAAGCCCCAGTGGAGTTCATCCCTTAGCACTTTACTCTGTTATAACCGCAAAGAACTCTAGGAAATGGAGGTAGGATAAATCACACCGGAGAGGAAAGGGGACGCTCCGCTACCTCTCGACTCACCCTCGCAACCCTCTCCAATCTAGCTTTGTTGAACCCTCATGGCGTGTCACCCATCGACAAAGATTACCAATATTGACTCTCAACCCTAGTGTCACTCTAAGGGAGAAATCATTCAACAAACATTCAAGATTGGAACTTAAATAAAAGCATCAATTAAGGAAAGCACAATGGAAAGTCAAAGAAACAATAACATCCTAGGGTTTACAAAATCCAAGTACCCACTAGGGGTTTAGCTCTCCATGGAGCATAATACAATCAATAATTAAATCAAAAGTAAAGATAAGCAATCCATAGGAAAACCCCCCTCTGTATTCATGTCGATGGTCTTGTGGAGTAGCCTCGTCTTCTCGAAAGGTTCCCTTGTCTGGCTTAGGGCACACCTCGCCGGATCGGTGCCGACGAAAGCTCCCCCACTAACCTTTTTCCAAGCGAAGCGTGGTGTCGAATCCAGAGAACCACTTCAAAGACGTGCCAAAAGCCTCTCAAAACCCTAGCCGACGGCCTCTCAAAGATGGAAAAAAATTGGAAAGAAGGGGGAAAGACGATCCCCAAAATCGGGCTGGAATCGGTCATCCACACGCCCCTGTGGATTTTCTAAATGGGCCTATGGAATTTTCACACGCCCGTGTGGATTCTCTGGAAATTTGATTTTCGGCCGGCTATGAACAGTAATTGCTACACTGTCTTGCTGCATTGATTTGCTTAATAACTTGCTATAGTACTCCGCCGAAACACTCCCAATTCCACACTTTTCATCGAGGCAACATAAACGGGTACACATTTATGCCGTAGATTGCAACTCTTCTTCAATCAAAAGCCTCGTTTAATGAAGATTTTGCTATCAATGCACAAGTCGGGATACGCAAATGTGACTGCCTTCGTGCCCCTCTAACTCATTGTAATGGCTTGAATACATGGAAGTTGGCACACATTCCCGTATCTTAGAGCTCCACTTGTGTCTTCGCGTTTGTTCCTTCCAAGATTTCATCAAATAGTGCGTTCACGATCTACTTTTGGCTTCTTTTCTTAATACCTAGTTTCACAACATGCGCAAAAAAACAAAAATACACATGTATTAGCGCTTAAACCTGATAAAAGTAATGCTGATTGTAAGGAAAGAACACTTCGCATTCTTAACACACAAGCACTTATCACTTTGACATTCCATTAATTGACATAGTTTATTTTATTTTATTTTTTTATTATGGTATTGGGCCAAAACCAAATTTTATTTATCTAACCCAAATGGGCCAACAAAACACTCTAATACCATGAAGAATTTGAAATATAAATTAGGGAAGCTTGAATTTTTCATTAATGAGATAATTATACATAAATATAATATTTTCTAATGCATTACATGGAAGCCAGTTGCTAATTAATAAGATTAAGTGCAACTAGCAGTATATTTGCTTATTTTATTTACTTTCTACATTGCCACAGAAAAACAAATCCATTCCATTCCCTTAATAATTTTTTTTTTTAGAAAGACGACAAGCACTAGAACCCAGGGACATGCACGTGTGGGGAGCAAGGCTCAACGCCAACCCACGTGCCTTCACCTTGCGCAGGCTATAAGGTTTGATCCTAGGTCCTCTCTGAAACGAACACCTTATGTAAGGGACTCGATGCCAATTGACTCAAAGGCCGTTGGCTTCCCTTAATAATTGCATGAACATGTATTATATCGACACATTTTTTCCATAAAATAAACTACATTCAATTGTTATTAAAAATTCCCACTAATTAAATATATATATATATATATATATAATCACTTAAAACATATTGACAAAAATTTTTTTGCTAAAATATTTGGTAAGGCAATTTGTGCCACTGCAAGTTGAAAAGAAAATTATTAAAGGTTATTTGTTATAAGTTAGGGATAGCGACACCATAGAAATTAGAAAAGAAAAAAATTAATTGTCAAAGAATCAACATCTTTGTCTACAACTTGATAGAAATTAGAAAAGAAAAAATTTATTGCCAAAGAATCAACATCTTTGTCTGCAACTTGAAAGAAAATTATAAAATAATGATGCAAATAAACTGCTTAGCCTAAAGGCAATAACCAAAGGTGGGCAGATACTAATGAAAAATTAATACAATTTTTTAAATCCAAACCCTTTCATAACTCCTACCAAAATTCCAAACTCTTTTATCCAAAAGTCGTCCCACACCCTTGCCAATCCCTTTAAATCCATCACGTTATACATTTAAATTACAAAAGTTAAACATATATCTTTATAAAATGAGCATTAATTTATTTCAAGTAATCACAATTATAACCTTTCCAAATTTCAATATATTATTTTTCAAATTTTTTTTGAAAATAACTAAATAAATTTCTCATATAAAAAGGTTATAAATTATTAATTATTTATTAATATAAAAAATTACATCATAAAACCTATTTATATAATTTATTCATCAAATGAAATCAACAATGACTTCTAAAACTCTACAAGTTATTATTATAAAATAAAATTATAAGCATGTCACTTTATGGTACATAAAAGCTAATAAATATTGGCAACTAATGCTATCTTCACAATAGAAAAATAATAACTCATCTCACTTTCAAGTGAGAGGTTAAAAATTTACCTACATCTAACGTCAATAGTAAGGTTGTGGCTTGTCTAGAAATTTTTTTTTTTCAAAGTTTGAATTGAATATGAGAATATCTGTATAAGGTTTTAACATATGAAATAATAACAGAAAGTTACAAAAAGGCAAGTATTTAAATTATATTAACATCAAATAATAGTAGTAATTAATTAAGATTATATATATATACACACACATACACATATATATCTATATATATGGCCTATATATATAGAACACTTACAAACCAGTTCAAGTTGTAAATTTAAATTCTAAACATGCCCCAAATTTTAATAGAGTTCTTTGAATGAGTCCTATACGGTTGGAGTAGATGCCTATAAAAATTGATATCAAGCATCAATCTTTTCTAAAATTTGAATTTCCTTCTTTAAAAGAAAGAAATTTGAATTTCCTTCCCTAAAAGAAAAGGGCCATATAGGAATGGAAGTGGGGCGGGCGGTGCGGGGAATAGGATCCCCGTCCCCATCCCCGCTCTCCACGGGGTGGGGATTCCCCGGTTTAAAATTTCCCGCGGGGATCCCCGCCCCACCCAAAACATTGATATAAAAATTTTCTGTAAATAATTATAATATTTCTAATACATTTATGTTACAATATGCTAAATATGCTATATACAATTGAAAATAAAAAATATAATGTATGATGAAATAAAATAAAAATTCTCAACCAAAGTTTTTTTTTACAACATACACATCATATATAAAATAAAAATTCACACAAAATATTTCTCCTAACAAGTCATAATATAATGTTTGATGAAACAACAACATTAAGGTACAAATTAAGTAATACAAATAACATAAATTTTAAAATTAAATTAAAATTACAAATCAATTAAATAAAATTCATAATGCAAAACTAGCACAATAATTTCATGCTTCCATCAATTTGTTTCCTCTTTCTCCAAATCATTTATAATGAGAATCCAATTCCACCGCTAAATAAATAATATATAACGTTATTTCAAATTTATTGTTACAATTATATTTAAACTTAGTTATTTTAAATTAAGTTTCTATTAAATATGAAAGTTATATATACTAAAACTTATTAATAACTAAAAAATAAACAAATAAATATTTATTGATTATATATATAATATTATATTGATGTTGAAATAATTTTTAATAAATATAATAAAAATATATAATATATTTTTTCGGGGAATTCCCGCGGGGCACAGGGATTCCCCGTGCCCCGCGGGAATTCCTCACGGGGTTCCCAGCAGGGAGCAGGGCGGGGATCACCATGGGGCGGGGAGACCATTCCCCGCCCTCGCCCCGCCCCTCTAGGCGAGGAGGAATTTTTCCCCGCTCCCCGTCCGGCGGGGGAAAGTTTTGGGCCGGGGCCCCGCAGGGAACAGGGATTCCCCGTCCCACTTACACCCCTAGGGCCATATGCCATATTTAAAAATGCACAATCATTGTTATAATAATTTTTTGATAAATCATTGTTATAAATTTTGATGCTTTAGTCTCTGGAGAAAATTTTAAAAATCCCCTTCTTTTCCAAGTACATTAGGTTTTTACCAACCCAAAGAAAAAGGGACTAACTAATAAAGTTTTCCTTGAGGGAGACAAAGCATCAACTATTAATAGTAACAATGATTGTTCATACCCAAACTAATGGAAAAGACAGTTCAGGAATCTTTCATAAGCAAATGTTTTCTTATGAATTCAAACAACCTAATAAGTAAATGCATTAAATTTGCCCAAATTTAAATAATCAAATTTATTTATTATTTATTTTTTAATAATGTGGCATCCCTCCCACAATTGATGAATCAATTGAATGTCATAACATTGGTGTAGGTCGGTTGCTTGTCATAATGAAATTTTAAATCATAATTGATAAGCATATGATTATCCAAGGAGTGAGATAGGTTTTTATCCATGAATAAAATGTAAATTTATATAATACCTAAATTATTTTTTGTTAGAGATCTTAGTTTTTAATTTTGTTAACTACTATAGGACTTAGATATGGCATATATTTCGTATGTCAAATTCATTGGATTTGTTTTCTAAAATCTAAATGCCATTTTGATTAGCCAATACTCAATAGTAATTATCTATTTTTAATAATAAATTTATTTTCCCCTGTTAGATTATTTTACGTTAAATTGAAAGGATAAGATAGTGGAGATATATAGTTTTGAAGTTTGAAATTGTTTTAAGGGAAATTTTTGAGACAAACTTTAACTTAATTAATACTTGTTAATATTTATTTTAAAAATTAAATATATATTTTTAATTAATAACATTAATTTATTAATAAATAGATATTGATTAAATTAATATTGAGGAAGAGCGAATATTTTTAGTGTAAAATGTTTAATAGAGTGTTAACTTATTTTAAAATACAACAATACAAGCTCATAGTCTAACATAAAAATTACCTAATACCCTATTTGTGATAGGAGGATGGTGACTTTCTTCCATACGAATGATAGGTCTCCTCCCACAACCATTGAGGTAAGTAGCTTGTCCGTTTTATCAATAAAATAAAGCTAATAAATAATTCCTACATTGTTTATATCTCTCTTTAATCTTTTGTATCAAACAAAATCTGATTGTATACTTAGAAGTAGTGTGTTTTTTTTTTTTGACATGCTCAGCTTCTCTTCTCTGTAACAATCATGGAGGTTATCTTTTTTATATTCTACTAAATCTATATTTTACAAAATGTCAAAAATGATGGATTCAGTGAGAATATTTTTTGTTTTTAATTTAAAATTTTATCTTAATTACAATAGGATAGGATAGTATCACATATTGATTTGCTTTATTGACATAATATAGGCTTTTATTCCTATATATATATACTTTCATTGTTGGTTAGTTGAAGATTTGTGGAACCTTGAAATAATAGTTAATTTTTTTTTCAAATATAAACTTTATTAAAAATTAATATTTTGACCATGCTTTCATATGACATAGACAAGGTGTCAAATGGATCTCATCGGCCATAAGTTGGCCTATTTTCATTGAGAACCTAAACTGACTAATTTGGTGAACAAAGTTAGAAGGCGATTATCTTCGTGGAAAACTCAACACCTTTTGATCGGTGGTTGCCTCACACTGGTCAACTCGGTGTTTACTATTATTCCAACATATTGGATGCCGATCTTTAGACTCACCGAGTTGGGTGATCAAAGACATCAATCGCATTAGAAAAGGCTTCTAATGGTCGGGGATGGATATTGACAAACCAGCATGTAGGCTAGTTTGCTGGAAGAATCTCTATAGGGTGCGAGACCAAGGGGGTGGGGCATCTTGGATCTCAGAGCTTTCAATAGAGCGTTACTAGGGAAGTGGTGGTGGAAGTTTATCATGGATCCAAACTGGTGAGGGGTGGATGTGATTCATTTCAATTATAAAGGATCAAACTGGAACCTTTATCAGCGCTTGAGAGAGAGAATCTCTTTCTTTTGGAAAGTGATCCACAGTTGTTTGCTTACATTTAGAAGCTATATTTTTCAAGAGGTTAATGTGGGGTCAAAGTCTCTCTTCTAGAAAGATAGGTGGTTTTCTAGGCGGGCACCTGCAAATCTGTAACCAGAGGATTTTAGAGCCTCCCGACCTTGCTTATCTTTTAGCTGAAGCTCCTTTTGCCAAGTTCCCTGAGGTGAGGAGTTGACTCGCTAGGGTGAATACGTCACAAGAAGCTATTATCAATAGAAAATGGTGGGGTTTATCTGTGAATGGTTGCTTTATAGTCAAGTCTTTCTATAATCTCCTTAATGATGGAGGTAATCATTGTTCAATGGCAAGATTTTTTTGGGAAAGTCTTTGTCCTAAGAAAATCAACATTTTCAACTGGCTAGTTTGGAAAAACAAGGTGCTTTCCCTTGAAAATCTTGGCAGGCAAAGATATAATCAGTTGCCAACAGATACTTGTGTGCTGTGTCACGCTGCGTGTGAGTTTGTTGACCACCTTTTCATTCACTATAGATTCGCTCAGTAGGTTTGGGGATATTTTGCTAGATTGTTGTAGCTGTCGAAGCTGCCATCTTCTTTAAGCATAATTTGGAGTGCTTGGAGGACGGCGTTGAGGCTAGCCAGGCAAGATTTGAGTGACCTAGTCATCAAGTTTTTCTGTAATGCATTTGACTTGCTAGAAATAACTGTATTTTTAATGCTAATTTTCCACCTGTGTATACTATCATTGTGAAGATTGATCGGTTGTTACTTTCCTAGTTCTCCACAGCTTCTAATAGTATGAGAGAGAAGTTGTAAGAGTCTAGGGATACGATCAGGCATAGCTTGGAGTTCCTTGGACCTCGCACTGAGGAGGCTAGTTTGGCTCCCATGGCCGAGGAGGATCAAGTTAAGTCCACAGGCTTGTCTTTTTTTGTGTGTGTGGCTTGAGGAGGCTTGTCGTTCCTCTTTGTAGCTTTATTTTGATTGTGTATTCCTCCGTTAGTGGACTATTTTTGTGGAGTTGTTCTGTGTTCCACCCGTAGGAGTGATCTTGTTTTCTTTTGCGCTCTAATGAATGTAGTTTATCTACTTTTTTTCAAAAGAAAAAAAGAGTTAATTGCTCGGTCCTCAGTGAAAGTAATTATGTATTAATAATTAACACTATGAGAGCTATGGCCAACACCGCCGTCTCCTAACTGTGTTGGATCGGAATGGCTTATTGGCTTTCCAATCCCTATGGTTTGAGCTAGCACAAGCCTAGCTCGGTGCTACATTGCCATGCCAGTGCTAGTGCCAGTTCTATGCAGAACACTGACCCTAGCTTAAGGATAGCACGGCCTGGTTGACACTTTGATGACAGATACACATTTTAAAGAAAATCATTTATTTACATGCTTTTGCATCATGGCAGAAATGTGAAAGGATTTTAAAAATGAAAAGACATTAATGTAATAGGCACCACTTGTAAGACAACTAATGAGAGCTTATCATTTGTAATTTCATTAATTAATGAATGATTATTTTATTTTATTTGAAAAGATGTCTAATTAATGAAATAGTGTCTCATTAGTAAAGAGGTGTATCTATTTAATGAAGTGGTATCTCATTAATGAAATAATGTGTCTTTTTATTGAAGTGGTATAATGAAGTGGTGTGTCTTTTTAAATGACAATCATTATTGAAGTGGTGTGTCTCTTTACTAAACACCACTTCATTCCTATAAAAATAATCCCATATCATCATTTAAGTTAATTTTTGAATGACAAACAAACTCCTCACAAGTTCATTTGCTTTGTTCTTTGAGTGCACAAAAGATAGAAGCAAACTTTTACTTTGTAAAAGTCATTGTTGTCTTTGCTTAAGTTTGGAAGTGTAAACCATACTCATGGGTCTTCATTGTATCCTAAAGGAAATTCGCCATTCAATCCATTTTGCATCCAAGGTTTGAAATTAGGTGGAGACGAATTAAGCCTAAAGGAAAGTGTTTCCCATGCTTTGAAGACTTGTGCAATACTTTCTTTCTAATCTCTTCCTCTTTATTCCTCAAAGAACCATCCCCACCAACAATCTTTAGGCTTAATTCCACTCTTGTAAACAAATGGCTTCTTTGAAGGATTTGACCATGAACTTTGTGAAGTTGGAGAAGTTTGAAGGCGAAAACTTTCTAAGATGGCAAAAGAAGATGAAATTTCTCCTCATTACATTGAAGGTGGCATATGTCCTCACTACTTCCAAACCCAAAGAAATAGAAGGAGAGACCGTTGCGGAAATTAGAGAAAGACAAAAGTGGGAAAATGATGATTTCATTTGCATTGGACATATTCTCAATGGGCTTAGTAATGCACTTTTTGATGTTTATCAAGACTCAATCTCGGCAAAAGAACTTTGGGAGAAACTAGAAGCAAGGTACATGCAAGAGGATGCAACAAGTAAGAAATTTCTTGTGACTCGTTTTAATAACTTTAAGATGATTGATGGAAAATCTATCATGGAACAAATGCATGAATTTGAACATATTTTGAATAACTTCAAGCAACATAACATGCATATGGATGAGTCTATAATTGTCTCCTCAATCATAGACAAGCTTCCTCCATCATGGAAAGATTTCAAAACGAATCTCAAGCATAAAAAGGAAGATATAACTCTTGAGCAATTAGGAAATCATCTTCGCTTGAAAGAAGAGTATAGAAAACAAGATGATACAAAAGATATCAAGGCTCATGAGAAAATACATGTATTAGAAGAAGAGGAGTCCCACAAAAACTCCAAGAAAAGGAAAAAGTATTGTTGTTGCCCAAAATACAACAGTGAATTTATTGGGGGCCTTGAACTTGTAGAACTTCGAGCTTGGAGGTCGAACAAAAGGAGTTGGAGTCTTTTCCTTCTTTAGATGCGAAGACCTGTTACAGTGTGGGAAGTGTTCCCCACAAACACTCCGATGGCTAAGTCAGTAGAGAATAGACGTTCGTCTTCCTTTGATCTTTTTCCCCCAGTCTCCCCCCCTTCTTTTAAATGAGGAAGGCTATTTATAGATATATGCTTACAGTTACATGAACATTCACGTGTTCGAGATCATGGGTGCAAAAGGAGATAGTGGGTGTGATGTGAAAAGTGGGGTACTACGTGGGTTTGAATTAGTCCACATCAGTTGCTCCCCACTTTTATCTTTAGGTTAGAACCTTAAAGATAGAAGTAGGTCCTTATCTGCTTCAAACTCTCTCTCTTCTAACTTATCCTGATAATAATATTTGAATTTATCTACAGATAAGATACAACTAATTTAAATCTAGATAATATGGTTGGATAAAGCTCTAACATACTTGAATTTATCTTTATCGTTGGATAAAGATTTATCTCTTGAGTTCAACTCAAATTTGAACTCTCACCTTTCGATCTCTATATAAGGAAGTCTCCACCCCCACTTTTAGAATCACACAGCCTCTATTGGGTTAAAGACTTTTGGCCTCGCAGCTGAGTTAAAGTATTTTTCAGCATTCTTCCCGTGACCATCGAAGATTTTCGCACTGCTTTGTTTCGCTGAAGCTTGAAGGTATTAATTAATTAATTAATTAATTAATTACTTTTTCTTTTCATCAACCGACAGCACTAAAGATTAGAAATATATACATTAAGTAATTAATTAATTAATAGTATATGTATATATATTATATATATGCACATATATATTTTATTTACCTTTTCTTCCGCCAACCGTCCGCCTATACATATATTAATTAATTAATTAATTAATATATCTATATATATTTATATACATATTTTATTTTCTTCTGCCCACCTGCCGCCATATATATATTTTTATTATATATATAGCATCACCTTGTCGTGGCTCGAACGAAGCAAACTAGTAGACCTGTTACATCTTTTGGACCTCAGTCTCACTTCGTGATAGGCACCTGTCTTCCTATCTCTCTTAATGAAGGTGATGTTCAAAGTTTCAAGGCCAAGTATTCGATTCCTTCCGATTGGAGAATTAGTCTTCCTGGTGAACCTAGTTGTCCTTTTTGTTTTGCCCCTGGTATGTCCTTTGCCATTCATGAGGCGTTGCTTGATATGGGCATTCGCTTTCCTATGTCTTCCTTTATCATGGAATTCTTGAAGCTTAACAAGCTATCTCCTGCTCAGCTTCATCCAAATTCTTGGAGGTTTCTTATAGGCTTTCATATCTTTTGCTTTATAAGTGGGCTTAGGGTCTCAGTCGACCTATTTCATGTCTTTTTTGAGCTTCAACCTTATAAAGATAAGTCTGGTCATCATGTCCTTCATGGGACTTCTTCTTTCCTTATTGATTATCTCCTTCATATAAAGAATTATGAAGACAGATGGGTTCTTGTTTACCCCCCAAAAGGTTCTTGGAAAGGTCCTTACCAATGGTGTTGGAACAGAAAGGGGGTATCAAGAAAACCTTACGCCCCACTCAGAGAGAAATTTGCTCCTGAGATTCATGTCATTGAGCGTTCCTGCCATAATATTAGTACACTTATGACCCCTTCTAACTTAAGGGCAGCAGGGTGGGGCGTTCTTGCACCTTCTCCTTCGTTTTCCTCTTATTCTTCTTCCTATCTTTCATCCTCTCATGCTGATGATACAGGCAAAGAGACCAATTCGAGCTATGGTGATTTTTTTTTTAATTGACTATGACTTTCAGCATATGTTTTCATGCTTTCATTTAATTTTTTTTCTTTTTTTTTTTTACTAGATATGGTATCCAAAAACTCTGCATTTGCTACTCTCCAAACGGGTCAACGAAAGCGTGCTCAAGACAATGAGACCTCGAAACTTTCTCAACCCGGATCTTCTCAGATTCTTACGTTAGGTGCATCTTCTCCTCCCAAAAGATTTAAGTCTCCTACGTCCAAAGGTGCTAACCTTGTCAATTCTGAAGTTGTTAAGGCTTCCTCTAGGGGCTCTGACCCTAATCCTGATGCTTCCCAAGGTTTGAACCTTGATGTCTTCAAGGGTTCTAACCTTGACACTTGCAACGGTTCTAACCCTCCAAATAAAGGCAATAATGACACTTCAAAGGGTTCTAACCCTTTACTATCATCTGTAAACCTTGTGGTTTTGCGTCGTGAAAGAAGGGAACTGCGCTCTTAGTCTCTTTTAGCTGTCAATCTCACCTTTTCACCCATGAAACCACCTCAGACAATTCATCGAGTATATAAAGATCATGCTGATCTTAGGAGTACTCTAAAAGGGGAACCTTTTAGGTTTTATCCTGGTTTAGTTGATACAGACAGTATTACTCGACCTGGGGTGGCTTCTAGATTGATATATTCTTCCATTCTTCCATGAGATGAGGAATGCTATTTTGCCGATATGCTGGAGAATATAGATGTTGCTGAACGTCTTTTGGTTGAGGTATTTATCTCTTTTGTTTTACCTTTTCCTTACGTATAACTTAATTTTGACGTCTTTTTCTTTATTGAGGATAGGCTGCTCAACGTTCTTCTTTGGCGTTTGGGTTGATGAGATCCTTGAATCAGCACGTAGAAGATTCAAATATTCATCAGAAGAAGTTGCATTTGACTATTGAGGACCTTCGAAAACACAACAAGGAGATTACCACCCACCTTCAAACTTCAGAAGCGGAACTTGCTAGTTTGAGAGGGTATGCATCCAAATGTTCCACCTTGAATGATGAGAACAAGAGACTCGGAGATAAGGTTTCATCTTTATGTTCGACTATCACTTCTCTTGAGAAAGATTTAGCTTCTGAACGACAAGCTACTTCTGCATTGAAGGATGAGATATTTTCTCTTTATCAGGCGTTCGACGCTGAGCGACAATCTATCCGTGCTACTGCTGTCCGAGAATATCGTGAGTCTTTAAATTGTTATCAAAGGAAATGTGCAGTCGGTGTTACCTTCAGCAAGACTGGCTTTTATCTTGCTCAAGAGTTTCTTGAGAAGGAACATGGCCGTGCTTACCCTGAGTTAGTCTTTTCAAAGACTAGCTCCATTGTTGAGCCTTTACCTTGGAGGAGCTTTGATCCCACTGAGGAAGATGTTACTATCTCTTTAAACTCCGGCCTTCACGATGACTTAGACGATCTTATTGGCCCTTGGGAGTTTTTTGGGAAGAATGGCGTCTCCTCTGAAAGTCATGATGATGAGATCTCAGCTTTGCAGTGTTTGAATGAGGAGCAAATTTTTAATGAGATGCCTTCCCCTGAACCACCTGTACATCCTGCTCCATAATAATCTTTTTTCTTTTGTAACGATTATTTATAGTTTCCTTATTTAGGGCTTAGTGATGATGTGTGAACTTTCAATCGCCCATTTTGTAAGTCTTCCAGAATATTCTGGCCTTTGCAATATTTGACGTAAAGGTTGATATGTTAAGACCACTATAGGATGAGCTTGAAAGTAGGGTCTTAATTTTCTGGAAGCCATTACAAGTGCTAATGCTACCCTTTCAGCAAAAGGGTATCGAGATTCTGCATCTTGAAGTACTTTACTGACATAGTACACTGGTTTATCCACCTTTCCTTCCCTCCTCAATAAGACTGCACTTAAAGCCATCTTGCTAACTCCCAAATATACAAATAATAGCTCTTTAGGCTCAGGTCTAGTTAAAAGAGGTATCTGCTTCAGATATTCTTTTAGCTCTTCAAAAGCCTTGTCACATTCTGAAGTCCATTTAAAATTCTTCCCACCTCTTAATGTCTTAAAGAAGGGAAGGCTCCTTTCTGCTGACTTGGAAAGGAACCTATTTAGGGCGGCTATTCTTCCAGTTAAATGTTGCACCTCTTTCATAGATGATGCAGATCTCATCTCAAGTATGGCTTGAACCTTCTCTAGATTAGCTTCTATCCCTCTTCGAGTTATCATGTAACCAAGAAATTTCCCAGATTAAACCCCAAATGTACATTTGTTGGGGTTAAGCCTCATGTCATATTTCCTTAATACCTCAAAGACTTGGTTGAGTTTTTCTGTATAAGATTCACCTATCTTGGTCTTGACGATCATATCATCGACGTAAGCTTCCATAGTGTTACCCAAAAGGTGTTTGAATACCTTGTTCATCATTCTTTGATAGGTTGCTCCTGCATTTTTTAGTCCAAAAGGCATTACTTTGTAACAATATGTCCCTTTCTCAGTGATGAAATCAGTATTTTCTTTGTCTGAGGGATTCATCTTTATCTGATGATATCCTGAGAAAGCATCCATCAAGCTTAGCAACTCATTGCCTGAGGTCTCATCCACTAACTTGTCGATTCTTGGTAAAGGATATGAATCTTTTGGGCAAGCTTTGTTAAGATTAGTGAAGTCTACGCATACTCTCCATTTCCTGTTTGATTTCTTTACCATTACAACATTGGCAAGCCATTCTGGGTATTGGACCTCTTCAATGAAATCAGCTTGAATTAGTTTATCTATCTCTTCTTCTAGAGCATGTTGCTTTTCGGGTGCCAGATTTCTTCTTTTCTGCTTTATCGGCTTTATACTCTGGTCCACATTCAAGTGATGAGAAATCACCTCCGAACTAATACCTGGCATTTCAAATGGTGTCCACGCGAATACATCCACATTTTTTTTAGGCAAGCGACCACTTCTCTTTTTATTTCTTCAGTCATTCCGCTCCCTAAGTAAGTGACCTTATCTGGATCATCATCTTTTAACCTCACAGGTTCTACTTTTTCCATAGGCTTTGGCTTATCAGATGAGTCTTCTGAGATTGCCAAGATTTCATCCCTTAACAATTGTTTCCCTTTGATGGAAGATACATAACAGCTACGAGCTTTCTTTTGATCTCCTCTTACTTGCCCTATTCCTCTTGAGGTTGGAAACTTCATTAGCAGATAGCTTGAAGAGAGCACAGCTCTCATGTCATTAAGCAAAGGCCTTCCTAAGATGGCATTGTAAGCTGGTGACACGGACTTAATTACCATAAAATTGGCCATTCTTGTAATGTGACGTGGTTCCTCACCTAGCGTGATTGGCAACTGGATTGATCCCATGATAGGAACTGATTCTCCTGAGAAACTAAACAGTGGGGATGACACCTTCTTCAATCTATCACACGATAAATTCATCTTCTCAAAGCAGTTCCAATAGATAAGGTTTACCGAGCTCCCATTATCGATGAGAATTCTCTCTACTGGGAACTTCATAATAGTTGCGGAAAGAACCATTGCATAATCGTGGGGCATGACAACATCTCCTCGATCTTCAGAAGTAAAAGTAATAGGTTCTTCATTATCTTGTGTTTTCATGATGTTGTTAACTTCATAAGCTTGCCTTGCATAAGCCTTCCTTGATGAAGAGGTCTCACCTGCTAAGGTTTCACCCCCGATGATAACATGTATTACTGGGTGAGATGGGTTGTTGTCTAAAATGGGGGTTTTCTCCCTTGTCTTGGAGTCTTTTTTATCATTCATCCCCTTGTAATCTTCAGATCTTTCCTTTTTTGAGTAAAACGGTTTCCCGTTTCTCCATGCTTCTGAGTAGACAAATCTGTTAAGCTTTCCTTGGCGCACTAGAGATTCAATCTCATTCATCAGTTCTCTGCATCTATCAGTTGAGTGCCCATGGGTTTTGTGAAACCTGCAGTATGCGTCCGTAAATTTGCCCAATGTCTTGTTTGCCTTAGGAGGAAAGGTAAGGAGCCCAGATCCTTCTATACTTGCCAGGATAGTAGAACGTGGTTGGCTCAATGGTGTGAAGTTCTCAAATTTGAGTTTTGGAACTTTTCTGTGTTCATTTCCTCTTCCAGTCTTTCTACCTTCATTATTTGTTTCATCTCTATCTTTTCTTTTCTTATCTCTGTTTCCAGCATTGATGTGCCTCATAACATCCTCTCCGAAAGGATAAACTTATTAGCTCGACTGAGCAGATCTCCCAAAGTGAGGGGCTGATCTAGGGAAAGGGATTTTTGAAAATCTCTTGACCTTGTCCCTGGATGCATTCCTGATATTGCCACTGTGGCTTGAAGATCCTGTACTTCTAAGGTAGCGGCACGAAATCTTTCAACATAGTCTTTCAGGCTCTCTTTCTCTTCTTGTTTAATGGTCAGAAGATACGAAGCGTCTTTCTTTCTTCTAGCATTAATGAGGAATGCATCTATAAATTCTTTCCTCAGTTGATTGAAGTTTGAAATTGATCCTTCCTTCATATTATTAAACCATATACGTGCATGGTCTGTTAAAGTGAGCAGAAATGCTCAGCACATGATTACATCCTCCCATCCATGAAGAAGCATCACCGCCTCATAGTTTTGCATATGGTCATAAGGGTCACCCTTTCCAGAATAAGTTGTTAGTTGTGGCATCTTGAACCTTTTGGGTAGTGGCTTTACCATGATTTCCTTGACGAAAGGTACCTTACTTCTCTGTGGTGTTTCCTTAGTAGGAACCAGCTTCTTCTGTTCCAGTACATGTTCAATCATTTTTTTTAGATTAGCTGTCTCCTTTATGCTAAAGGTAGATTTCTCCGCATCTCTCTCAAATGCTTTTGATTCTCCTTTGTAGGTGCTTTCTACCACCTCTTGGATTTTTTCTGTATTTTTTCCGGCTAGTAGAGGTTCAACCCTCTCTTGGTTATGAGGATGTGGATCACCTTGCTCTTGTTGTTCTATAGCTTACTTTCCCTTGTGATAAAGGTTGGATGAGAGTGTTGCTTGAGGTAAAGCTTGTTGGACAAAGAGCATTAGATCATCCAACTTTCTGTTGTTTTCATCGAACTTCTTTTTAAGCGCTTCATATTCGCTTAAAGGAATCGTTGGCATTGTATCTCTTGAGGGCTCAGGTGGAACCTCTAACTGTTCTTGAAGGTTTTCACTTTGAGGAATCATTTCATCTTGAGTAGTAGCCATCTGAGAGCGTGATGTCTGGGACTTCCTTGGTGGCATTAGCCTTGATTGAAAAGACTACACGAAGGTAACCTTGCGTGATGGCCTTTTGATCGTGTCCCCACAGACGGCGCCAACTGTTGGTGCCCAAAATACAACAGTGAATTTATTGGGGGCCTTGAACTTGTAGAACTTCGAGCTTGGAGGTCGAACAAAAGGAGTTGGAGTCTTTTCCTTCTTTAGATGCCAAGACCTGTTACAGTATGGGAAGTGTTCCCCACAAATACTCCGATGGCTAAGTCAGTAGAGAATAGACGTTCGTCTTCCTTTGATCTTTTTCCCCCAGTCTCCCCCCCCCTTCTTTTTAAATAAGGGAGGCTATTTATAGATATATGCTTACAGTTACGTGAACATTTCACGTGTTCAAGATCGTGGGTGCAAAAGGAGATAGTGGGTGTGATGTGAAAAGTGGGGTACTACGTGGGTTTGAATTAGTCCACATCAAGTATAATGGAGAGTTACGTGCACAAGATGGCCACAACAACAAGAAAAAGAAAGGAAGTTGTTTCTTCTGTAAGAAGGTTGGCCATTACAAGAAAGAGTGTCACTTTTACAAAAAGATGCAAGAGAAGAATTCCCCCTCAAAGGACAATCTTGTGGCCGTGATATCTGAAATCAACATGGTTGAAGATAATGAATCATGGTCGGTTGATTCTGGTGCAACTCATCATGTGTGCAAAAATAAAGATCTCTTCAAGACACTCAAGGAAGAAGATGAAAATGTGCTCTACATGGGAAATGCTTCAAGTGTCCAAGTCAAGAGCAAAGGGATAGTTGAAATTGAGTTTACTTCTGGAATGGTTCTTACTTTGAAAGATGTGTATTATGTGCCAGAAGTTAGGAAGAATTTAATTTCTGTTTTTTTACTTAATAAGTTTAGGTTTAATTCTGTCTTTGAGGGAGATAAGTTTATTCTCTCTAAGGGTGGGATTCTTGTGGGCAAAGGTTATTGTTGTGAGAACATGTTCAAGATGAACATTGCTAAAATTAATAATAATAGTTATAATTCTTTTTACTTTGTTGGCATTATCGTTTGGGTCATGTTAATTTTCACAAATTAAATGATATGATGAATCTTGATTTAATTCCAACGACTTCTAAAAAACATGAATCTTGCACTACTTGTATGTCAACTAAGATAACAGACAATCTTTTCTTAGAGTAGAAAGAAATTCTAAAATATTAGAATTGAGTCATTCTGATGTTTGTGATTTACATGGTTGGCCTACCATAGGTGGCAAAAAATATTTTGTGACATTTATTGATGATTGCACTCGATATTGTTATATTTATATAATGCATTCTAAAGATGAAGTTTTAGGAAAATTTAAGATTTTTAAAACTGAAGTAGAACTTCAATGTGAAACTGTTATTAAATGTTTGAGGTCATATAGAGGAGATGAATACTATGATCTAAAATATTTTGAGTCTATTGGCATAATTCATCAAATAACTGCTCTTTATTCCCCACAACAAAATGGTATAGCCAAAAGAAAAAATAGGGTGTTAAAAGAAATGACAAATGCTTTGTTATCTTACTCTGGTTTAACAAGTGGATATTGGGGTGATGCATTGCTAACTGCATGCTATATATTAAATATAGTTCCTAATAAAAGGAACAAGATAACCCCATATGAACTTTGGAAGAAAAGGAAACCAAATCTTGACTATTTTAAAGTTTGGGGTTGTAGGGCAATAGTTAAAATTTCGGAACCCAAAAGGAAGAAAATTGGTGAAAAAGGAATTGAATGTATCTTCCTAGGATATGCTAAAAATAGTAAAGCATATCGGTTCTTGGTAATTGAACCAAATGATTCTTATCCTATATATACAGTTATTGAATCAAGAGATGCCATTTTCCAAGAAAATAGATTTAATTCTATTCCTAGGCCAAAGGACATGTTATATTCAAATAACAAATGTAATATAGGGGATAATGTTTCTACTAATGATACATTAGAAGAAGTAGAACCTAGAAGGACTAAAAGGATTAGGAGGGCAAAAATATATGGCCCAGATTTCTTCATGTTCCTTATTGAAGGAACAAGTGAAAGAATTCAAAGTCTTGCACCTATTTGTTTTAATATAGAAGGTGATCCTAAAACATTTGAAGAGGCTATGAAATCTCAAGATGCAACCTTTTGGAAAGAAGCAATACAAGATGAAATGGACTCAATAATAGGGAATAAAACATGGAAACTAGTTGACCTCCCACCTGATTCTAAACCAATTGGTTGTAAATCGATTTTCAAGAAGAAAATAAAAGTAGATGGAACCATTGATAAATTTAAAGCAAGATTAGTTGCTAAGGGGTTTACACAAAAGGAAGGAATAGATTATTTTGACACATATACACCTATTGCAAGAATTACTACTATTGGAGTGCTTATGGCAATTGCTTCAATATACAATCTTGTAATACATCAAATGGATGTTAAAACAGCCTTCCTTAATGGAGAATTGGAAGAAGTGTATATGAAACAACCGGAAGGGTTTGTTGTTCCTGGTCAAGAACACAAAGTGTGTAAATTAATTAAGTCTCTTTATGGACTTAAGCAAGCCCCTAAACAATGGCATCAAAATTTGTTGAATTGATTCTAGCAAATGGGTTTAAAATTAATGAATCCAATAAATGTGTCTATAATAAGTTTAATTACGGAAAATGTGTCATAATTTGCTTATATGTAGATGACATGTTAATATTTGGCACTGATATCAATGAAGTTATGAAAACAAAGAAATTCTTGTCTAACAACTTTGACATGAAAGATATGGGAGAAGCGAATGTCATTCTAGGCATTAAAATAATTAAGGATAATAATTATCTTAGTATGTCCCAAGCTCATTACATTGAGAAAATATTAAAGAAGTTTGATTATTTTAATTGTTGTCTTGTTTCTACACCATCTGATTTTAGTATCAAGTTGGAACAAAATAAAGGTTGTCCTGTGAAACAACTAGAATATGCTAAAATAATTGGATGCTTGATGTATGCCATGACATGTACAAGACCAGATATAGCTTATGCTGTAGGAAGGTTAAGTAGATACACAAGCAATCCAAGTAAAGACCACTAGCATGCTGTGTATAGAGTATTAAAGTACCTGAAAGGAACAATAAATTATAGTCTAATCTATAGTGGTAATCCTTCAAATTTAGAAGGATATACAAATGCTAGTTGGATAAATCACACTGAGGATCATGCTTCTACAAGTGGATGGATCTTCACACTTGGTGGGGGTGCTATTTTTTGGGGATCAAAGAAACATACATGCATTGCAGACTCCACCATGGCATCCGAGTTTATAGCATTGGCTGCATGTAGTAAGGAAGCATAATGGCTTAGAAACTTATTACTTGAAATTCCTATATGGCCCAAGCCAATGAAACCAATAGCTATACATTGTAATAATCAATCTACACTTTCAAAAGCTTATAGCCAAGTTTATAATGGAAAATCCCGACATATTGGACTAAGACATAGCTTTGTAAAAGAGTTGATTATAAGTGGGGTAATTTTGATTAATTATATATGGTCTGAATTAAATCTTGTGGATCCTTTGACGAAAGGATTGACAAGGGATATGGTGTTAAAAACATCAAAGGGGATGGGATTGAAGCCCATCAAATCATAATTACCAATGGTGGAAACCCAACTCACACTTGAGTAACATCAGGTCTTGAGTTCAATGGTGAAAGTATACTATTAGAGTAATTGAAAGTACTTGATTTTGTATACATCCCAAGATTGAAAAAGTACTTGGTTACCATGAGTTTACAAGGGGAAGGTTGAGTTTTAGCTCTTAATAGACCTATAAGCATATATTTGTTGGAGTCCCTGTTATGGTGGAGCTCTTGATAGAGTCTTCCTATGTGAGAGTGAAGTGAGGCCGCTTCTTGGAGTCTAAGGGCTTGACTTTAAAAGCTCTCATGAAAGGGATACTAGACACAAGACCATCTTAATTGTGTCAACTTAAATGGCATACAATGGTTTGAGATCTTATGCGTAAACCATTTACACCTGTTCAAATGGGATAATTGGTTCAAAGCTTGTCTACCATATTATTTCGGATGGGTGAAACTATGTTTTGCTAGGTGAAAGTTCAAGTCCTAAAGACACTTTTACTAAAAACATGAGATTTCCAAAGTGATTGGAATTTGTGTTCATTTTCAAAATTGTGGGGGATTGTGAAAGGATTTTAAAAATGAAAAGACATTAATGTAATAGGCACCACTTGTAAGACAACTAATGAGAGATTATCATTTGTAATTTCATTAATTAATGAATGATTATTTTATTTTATTTGAAAAGATGTCTAATTAATGAAATAGTTCTCATTAGTAAAGGGGTGTGTCTATTTAATGAAGTGCTATCTCATTAATGAAATAATGTGTTTTTTTATTGAAGTGGTATAATGAAGTGGTGTGTCTTTTTAAATGATAACCATTATTGAAGTGGTGTGTCTCTTTACTAAACACCACTTCATTCCTATAAAAATAATCCCTATCATCATTCAAGTTAATTTTTGAATGACAAACAAACTCCTCACAAGTTCATTTGCTTTGTTCTTTGAGTGCACAAAAGATAGAAGCAAACTTGCACTTTGTAAAAGCCATTGTTGTCTTTGCTTGAGTTTGGAAGTGTAAACCATACTCAAGGGTCTTCATTGTATTCTAAAGGAAATTCGTCAATCAATTCATTTTGCATCCAAGGTTTGAAATTAGGTGGAGGCGAATTAAGCCTAAAGGAAAGTGTTTCTCATCCCTTGAAGACTTGTGCATTACTTTCTTTCTAATCTCTTCCTCTTTATTCCTCAAAGAACCATCCCCACCAACAAGAAATCCCTCTTGAGCTTTCTGTCTGTGATTTTTCATATATATGTTCTGAGAACTTATACACATACATATAATATATATATATATATATATTCCTCTAGGGTCTGATTTGCTTCAACTCCTCTGCATCCTTGAATAAACAAGGAGGCAAATTGTGAGGCTGAAGAACTGAAAACAAGTGTCCCCACACTCAATTAAACAAATAAACAATCAAGAAATAAAAATTAAAAAAGACCTAAGCCTAGCATCATTAAGAAGGCAGTTGAATCAAAAATATATTTTTTAACTTATTTGCCATTACCAAGTGACCAAGTCATGCATGCATTAAATAACAAATAGAAAAACAATTCACAAATCCCTACCAATCCCACATCAAGTTGCTCAATTCTTATCCAACCAATGGATCACAATGTATTTCTTTATTTCTTTGTTTTCACTTTGAGCAAGGGTGATGGCATCATGCACATTCAATTCATGAGGCCAAGTTTCCTCCTTTCACCGACTTCTGACCTTACAAGTTACAACTGTATTTTGCATAAATAAATTTTTTAATATAAATTTTATCAAGGGTTTTGTTTTATTTTTGTTGTTGTCGAAACAAATTATTTAAAAAAATTATGTGTTTTTTTAGATTTCGTTGTCAAAAAGTCATAATCATTGGCACTAGTAAAGTTGATATAATGATAATAAATTGGTTATAATGACCAATACAAAGTCAGAAATAAATTATATAAATTTTTTTATTATAAATTATGACCAATATAAAAATAAGAATAAATTAAACATCTGTTTAAAAAACTTATAAGTAACTAAACTTATTATAATATAAAATTGGTGATGCAGTCTCTTTAGAATAAAACTAATATAAATATTTTTTATATTTCAAAAGAGAACTTATATTTATCTTTTAATCCTTAGATTTTATATATTTTTTTTCTTATCTTGTCTTATGCTTTCAATATTTTAGAATAAAAATAAAAAAAGGCCACTGCCACGAGGGTCGGCTCATGCAATGGATGGTAAGGTAACTATAATTAGATAATTTTAATTTAATTTTAATTTAAAAGTTAAATCTTTGAAAATTAAAGATGTTTTTGAAATTTGATAAATTTAAAATTGAAAAACTTTGGAGTTGGGGAACTTGCTTTCTTCTTTAAAAATAAAAGAAATAAAGTAAATAAAAAATAAATAAGTTTTTTTTTAAAAAAAAAGTCGGCAATTGTTTTATTCATTCCCATCATGGGCCCACACGCCTGATAGTAACAGATAGAAACAGCTTAGGGTTTACTTTAAAGACAAGGACGCATTATATGAAAGCGTTTTGTTTTCTATTCTATTGTCTGACCATTTATTTCAAAATTATTCTCCTGAATCAAATTTATTTCCTTTTTATATCCATATCCCTTATTAAGTTGACTATTTTAAAATAGAATTTATTTAAATTGATGAAAACAATCCTTGTAACGTTTAAAATAAAATCTATTTGACACAATGCTTTAAAACATGGATTAAGAATTCAAAATTATTTATATGATTTATATATACTCAATAATATAAAATATTTTCTATTAATTTTACCTAAGTTGATAGCTTGAAGTTAAGAAAATCAACATTTTTCTATATTTAGGGTTACACTCATCACAATTTTAATACTAATGCTACAGATATGAGAGGAAAATTAGAAAATTGGAGTTTTCACCAATATATATTTGAAAATAACTCTATTATAGACATAACCCTAACAAAATTAGAATTGTAGGTATATTTCAAAGTATTTTTCTTTTGTTTATATACCGCTCTCTGAAATGAATATAAAAGTCATAAAAAAATTGAAATTCTTAATAGTGATTTGAAATCATATTTTGAAAATACAAGTTTGATATTTTTTTTTATTTGTTTTACAATTCATTGTTCTTATCGATGATTTTTTGGTATGTTGGTATTTAATTTTCTGTGTAAAGTGTTCATGCTTTTATCAAGAAGATTAGTTCTAACATTAGCTCATGCAAAGTAATGACATATATTGATTAAAGTATTAATTCTTCATTTGTGTACATTTTCGTAGCTTGTCCACTATATAAAAAAAATAATAAAATTACTACACTTCTTAATAATGAATATAAACTTCACAAAAGATTTGTGAAAAACAAAAATTTACTACTCTTCTTTATAATGAATATAAACTTCACAAAAGATCTGAAGTTTTTTTTATAGTTATCTGAACTCATATATGAAGTTGCAACCTTGATAATGTAAAAAAGAAAAAAAAAATCTTTAAAATCTATTTTCACTTAATATTTAATCTTTTAATTGGTATTTATTGGCACCGGGTCTCTTGCATAATGTTTTCGTTTTGGAGAAGCTAGGGGTCGAAACTTACGTAAGGTGAAAACATGATGTTGCTGAGTTTACGGATGCGCTTCACATCGATGCACGCCCCTGACTATAAATCTTAAATGGGGGTATTTGTCGCCTAGTATCTATATATATATTACAAACTAGAGAAGAAAACAACAGTAGTCTTGGATCCTATGTCTATGACCATGCTCACAACTGTTAGCCATTCTATGTTAAAATATTAAAATAGCTTAAAACACTAAAGTTTTTATATATATATATATATATATATAGGCACATGTATTAATTATAGAACTACATTTTTGTCATCACCGCACCAAAGAGCCTTTAGTCCGGTGACATTGGTTTTATAACTAAAGGTATTTTATAAAGAATTTCATTATTTAAGATGTAAAATATTTCGGACGTAGTGGTACAAAAAAAAAATCTAACCGTGGAAGTAGGTTTGCAGTTCAATTCTTGTGTCCCCCGGTGGTAGATACATATGACTTTCACATGTGGTTTGTCCATTATATATATATATATATATATATAAATCTATCCTCCATTAACTTTTTTTATAATTTAATCAATTAATTTTAATAGATTGCTAGCTCCAAGATAGGCAAACGAGGAAATCGTCCAAAAATCATAAAATCAGATATTAGTTTCTCCCTCTAATAACTCCTCAAAATTAAAAAACATAAATAAAAAAATATTTTTTTATAATCCTTTTTATTTGTTTAATTTTAGAAGTTTTTTTTAGCATTTTTAGGTGTCCATTTAAAAAATTTATAAAATATTAGATAGTTTTTTAACTTTATCTTTTATTTTTAATATAGTCATACATTTTTCAATTTATTTTAAAAAACTAAAACACTAAGGTTCAAGAGAATAAAAGATATAATTAAATTATAAAGAAAAATTAATAAAATTCTAATAAATTGTTAAATAGAGTAATTTTAAAAAATTTAAACAATTTTTTAATAAATTTAATATAACAACTAATTTTAACCGAATTTTTTTAATAAATGTATATTAAGATGGACAAGTATATAAGACATAGCATAAGTGAGTACAATATTAAATTAATATAAAATCAAGTTAGCTAAAAAAAAATTCAAATAAAATAAACATTTCCCACACCTTGCACTTAAAAAATTTGACAAGCAACCTCCCCTTGATACATTCCACCTATTCCCTCTTTTCCTCCGTTCATTCATTCCATCTCCCTAACCAACTAGTTATTCCTCGATACAAAAAACAAACAATCTAAAGTCTAGGCTGGCTGCTTGCCTACCGCCCCCACCATTCAAAGTCAACTCCCATCCAAACCAACGTCCAAACACCTTCCTCCTCCTCCTCCTCCTCATGTGCTCCCAAAATTCACTACCACCTCTCCAATGGCCAACCTCTTCCTCCTCCTCCTCTTTGCTCTTTTCCTTCCCCTCTCCATCTCCGGTCCTATTGCCATAGAATTCCTCTACCCAAACTTCACCGGCTCCTACTTCAACTACATCGACAACTCTGGCGGCATCTTTCTCACTTCACCCCACAACACTTTCCAAGCTGCCATCTGCAACCCGGACAATCAACAAACCAATTTCTATTTATGCGTCATACATGCACTAAGCGGCACAATCATCTGGTCTGCCAACCGCAACTTTCCCATCCCCAACTCCGGCGTCGTCAAACTAACTTCTTCCGGTCTCACTGTTTCCCTCCCAGACGGTACCATCGTCTGGTCCACTCCATCTTTTTCCTCCCCAGTCAGTTCTTTACATATTCTCGACTCCGGCAATCTTCTTTTGCTTAACCCAAAAAATACTTCCCTTTGGCAATCTTTCGAACAACCCACTGATACTCTTGTTCCCGGCCAAAGCCTTCTTGCAGGTTCTGCACTTGTTAGCTCTATATCCACCTCCAATCTTTCCGCTGGTGATTTCCGGCTTCTCCTTACTTCAGATGATGCTGTGCTCCAATGGATTGATTCTCAACAATACTGGAGTCTCTCCACTGATCAACGAGCGAACATAAACGCTAATGGGCAAGTCTCCTCCATGTCTATCAACTCCTCCGGGCTCTACCTTTTCTCAACCCGCAATGATTTTGAAGCAGTTATGCAACTGAGTTTCTCTGGCAGCAGTGATTTTTTGATTGCTAGAATTAGCTCCGATGGCCGGTTTCATGTCTCTACCTATTCCTCTGCCACCAAGGGTTCCGTCGACTTGTTTGTTGCGCCAATCAATGGTTGTGATCTTCCTTTGTCATGCAAGTCGCTCGGTATTTGCTCCGGTGGTAACTCGGTGTCCACGTTAACTTGCACTTGCCCGAATCTTTTAAGCAAGACGTCAGGATCTGATGATTGTTTACCGGTCGATGGCCGTGTGTTAGCTTCACCTTCGGTTTGCAGCAATAGCAGTATGCTTTCCACCATGTCTTATATGAGCTTGGGGCGTGGAACAGACTACTTCAATAGTAAATTTACAAATCCAACAAGGACAGGTGTGAACATAGCTTCTTGCGAGAGTCTCTGCAATGTGAACTGCTCTTGTCTCGGATTCATTTACAAGAATTCAACACAAGATTGTTTCATTTTGGAGCATAAACTTGGCTCTTTGACTAGCTCTAGTACTGATGATGCCATTGGATATATCAAAATATTTGGTTCTAGTTCATCTGCTCCACAGGCTAACAAAGATTCGTCGAATCTTATTGCTATCTTGCTGCCCACAATTGCTGCAGGTCTCCTTATTGTTGTGCTGCTAGTAGTTGTTTTTCAGTGGTGGCGGAGGAGGAGAACAAGTGGAATTAGAAGGAAATGGAAAACAAAATCAATGGCAATGAAAGAGATACATAAACCATGGCCAGTTGAGGTGCAAGACTCCGATGATGATGAGTTCCCAAGCGATGAGGAGATTCCTATCCCTGGATTACCTACAAAGTTCAGCTACAATCAGCTCCAGACGGCCACTGCCAACTTCCAGACAAAGATTGGTTCTGGTGGATTTGGAGAAGTTTACAAAGGTGTGTTGGAAGACAAAACTCTAGTGGCAGTGAAGCGAGTTAGAGCTATAGGGAGAAAGAAAGAGTTCTTCACTGAGATAGCGGTGATTGGGAGTGTGCACCACATCAACCTAGTCCGTCTCAAGGGGTTTTGTGCACAAGGTTCGCGGAGAATGTTGGTTTATGAGTACATGAACCGAGGATCATTAGAAAAATCATTGTTTAGGCCGGGTGGGCCGGTCCTCGAGTGGCAAGAGCGTGTGGATATAGCTATTGGTGCGGCGCGTGGGTTAGCTTATCTTCACTCAGGCTGTGAGCATAAAATAATTCACTGTGATGTGAAACCCGAGAACATATTATTGCATGACCGAGGACAAGTTAAGATTTCTGACTTTGGTCTTGCGAAGATGATGACACCGGAGCAGAGTGGGCTGTTTACAACAATGAGGGGGACAAGAGGGTACTTGGCGCCAGAATGGCTTACGAATTCGGCAATATCGGATAGGACGGATGTATATAGCTATGGTATGGTATTGTTGGAAATTGTACGTGGTCGGCAAAATAGGTTGGTGTTGAGAAGTGAGGAGAGTGGAGGATCTACAAGTTCAGGGTCGAGTAGCGGGGTTGGAGAGTCGGAGTATTTTCCGTTGGTGGCATTGGACATGCATGAGCAGCGAAGATATGCGGAACTTGCAGACCCAAGGTTGGAAAGGAGGGTGACTGGAGAAGAAGTGGAAAGGATAGTTAAAATTGCTCTTTGTTGTCTCCACGAGGATCCGGGATTTAGACCATCGATGACGGCCGTTGTCGGGATGCTAGAGGGGACGATGCCAGTTCCATGGCCCCGTGTCGATTTGCTTAATTTCTTGAGATTTTATGGGCGTGGTGGCAACATGGTTGGGCACAGTGGATTCGGCAATGTTGGAGTTTGGCCGCGCAGAATTAGCAACACTACTAATACCACAAGCACCAGTGAGTCTCCTACTTACTCGTTTTTGTCTTCGCAGCAAATTTCCGGGCCTAGATAAACATAGTTTTTCAGGTAATGCTATTCTTGTTGCAGTACAAGTTAATGTATTGAGTGAATGGGAATGATTTGGATGGATTTGTTTGCGATTACTGTTGTTTATTGTTGGTTTCTTCGTGTCTGTAATTAAAGAGATTGAGAAGCAATGTTCAAATGATGTGAAAAGGATGCCTTCGTACTTTTGTAATTGGAAACATGGACCATGGTTTGATTGTGAATTTGGATGAATGATAATTTTAGATGCTCTTTTTATTGCGGCGAATTTTTGGACTAATTCCATGCATTCTTGGCTGGGTGTGTGTGTTTTATATCCAATAGTCAACATATTTCATCGCCTCATGTTGTTCATAGAAAATTTATATATATGTTCAATTTGATACGAATAGTTTTAAAATTTAATAAGATATTTGATAATAAATTGGGAACTTTTGACTTACTCCCATTAATAAGCTATTTGGTCATAAATGTTTGGTGATTGGTAGTATAGTCTGTGCCATGAGAGTCAATGTATTTTCCAAATTACCATTCTAGTCTTCTTAAGTAATTTCTCCAGGTTGTAATTTCCATTTGTATATATTTTTCTCTTTTTCTTGTGTTTCTTCCAACATACAGCTTTTCTTATAAATGTGTTCATGCTTAAAGTGAAAGCTTTTGACTCTTGGAATTCACAATCTTATTATGTTCCTCCTCTCCAAATCTTTTCCAATTACCAGCCCGGTTCATTCCATATTCTTCTCCGGGCTGGTAAAAGAGATCTCTAAGAATGCCAATGACTTGATTTCTCAGCATCAAGACAAGCTAATCGAGTTCTCATGTGCATGCATTGAAAATATTTCCATCCTCAGAGTATTTAATTGTAACAAGGTTCACCATTGGCAAAATGCATCCCAATGGGCTCCACAATTCGGGGTGGCTTGAGGCTTGGAGATGTAATGTGGGAAAATTATTAAAGTAGACACCAAATTATTTCGGTATTTTTGTTGGAGTGACTAAATTATGAAAAAAATTAATTTGACACTCAGCTTTAGATTCATATTCTCACGATGTTAACTGTAGACTGATATAGTATGACATATCACACAACTTAAGTCACGTCAGCCATGCCAAGTAGTCAAGTATTATTTTTATCCTTCTAGAAATCTTCTTTTTGTTGCTGGCGCCTAAATCCCTAATCTCTTTTCCCCTCCCAAACTGTTCTAGTGTGAAAAAAGAGAAGAGTTGGTCACATGATGTGGTTGACGTGGCGTAAATGTGTAATGTGGCATGGATGACGTGGCATAAGTTGGATGAAGTGTCATGCTACGCCAATTTGGCATTTACGATGTGCGCACAAGTGGCTCAATTGAATGTAAATCTGGTAATTTTCTTGAGTGAGTACTAACCTTTGTTCTTATTTCAATTTGATCACCAACTTTTAATTTGTTTCAAAATGGGCAACTAAGCTTTGATTTGATTACACCGACAAGGCATTTGGGACTTTCCAGTGAGAATCTATTGATGTGGACGTCGGAATGCTTGCGTAGACATCAATAGTCCATGTCATCTACACTTGTGGAAGGTGCTATGTCAGCAACTTATACATGTGTCTTTTACTTGGTCCACGTAGGATGCCACACCAACCTATCTTCTCTTTTCCCCCTTTCTCTCCCAACACCCTAGCCCTAGAAGTCCACCACGAGCCATCCTCTTCTGTTGAGCCTAAGAACGTCTCCATCTGACTTCTAATGATGTCCTCCATGGCGGAAGTAGTTTTTGAAGAGTCTTGCACTTCCAGATCAGGAGATCAAGGGGCAGACACAGGTGTAACAGGGAGAGAAACTCATCATGAATGCTGATTGGGCCATAAGACCATTGGATGTAGAGTGACCAATTTACCGTAAGCCATATTGTTTATTGTTCTAAACTTTCAATTGTAAAACAATGTCAGGGGTTCGAACAATTTAATTTTATTTTAAATAAAGTTCATTTTCTTTAGAATTTTTTTTGAAATTTGAATTTGCATTCGAATCTTCTTTAGTTTCTGTTAAGTTGAATTAGCCTATCCTTTTAGGTAATTGAATAGAAAAAATATACTCTTTGCATGGGAATTACTAGATTTTGTTGATTTGTTTAGTTTATTAGGTTTCATTGCAAGTGTTGGTGCCATATTTGGTGTTGGTTTTTTTTCCCTAAGATTGAGTTTAGATAGTATAGTAGTTAGATTTTACATTTTGAAACATGTTTTAATATCATGGTGTTCTAGGGTGTACTTTATAGGAGCAATTTGATTTATTTGGAGGAAATTATATATATACATATATATGGAAATTAATCAATGTGCCAAGATAAATTAAAATTGTTACGTTATTATGTTCACCATATTGTTTTGCATTCATTTGAGTATTTCTTTTATTTGGGCAATGCAACATTTTTTGTTGTTTTTGATATATGTGAGTGTGTTTGCTTGTGTAATTGGTTATGTATTATAGGTAAATGTTATATGTGGGGTGAGTACTCTAGAACTCAGTGTTTCTCTTCAAAATTTCATGGAATTTGCTTTATCTTCCTCAAATTTATTCTCTTTAGTCTCTTTGGGAGAAGTAACAATTCTCTCAAGTTGGGGTTGTGTTGTTTTAGTAAAAATAACATCATCCAAGGGTGTAGTCTATAGGTGCCTTCTGATTTCATTTGGAGAAAACGATATACATATGGACTTAAAATCAATGTATCAGGATAAATTAAATTTGTTACCTTGTTCTTTTCACCACATTGTTCTATATTCATCGGACTACTTTTTGATAATGCAGTTTTTTTATTTTTTTGTTGTTTTGATTATGTCAATTAGTTTACGTGTATTTGGTAAATTTTCATTGGCAAATGGTGTATGTGTGAAATTTTTATGGGTTTGGGTACATTTTATAGGGAAATGATGAATGTGAAATTTTTTTTTATGGTTGGTTATTTTTTTTATAGTCAGGATATATATATATATATATATAGGAAATTAAATCAATGTAAAAATATAATTTAGTTACATGTTATTATAAAATGACATATGCAACACTACAAGAGTTAAGATTTTTAGTGAAAACTTTTTTGTGTCACCCTATCATTTTGCCACTAATATTAGATTTTTTGTCAAAAAAGTTAATAAACACTATTGTTTAAATTAATTGTGATAATTTATGTTTTTGTCACTATTATAGTGACAATTGTGACAATTTAGTATATGCCATAATTAAATTTTCACAATTAATATATTAATAGTGGCAAAAAAAATTGTGTCCAATGTTCGTTACTAAAAACATATAAGATTTCGTGTCAAAAAGTTTTTGATGAGAATGATGTGTAATTGTGATAAGAAATATTGTCGTCACTATAATTTTTTATTTGTTGTGATGAAAGTATTCTCCGTCACTCAATATATATTTTTTATTATAACAGTTTGGTCACAAAAAACTCAACCATTTATTGCCTACAAAATATTGTCACAAAATTAAATTTCTTAACAATGTTATTGGGTTTTATATGCTAAAAAAGTTAATTGATTCTATAGTTTGGATTATTTATGATATCTAATTATTTTGTCACTATTATAATTTCAACTATGACAATTTAGTATCTATCACAATTATGCATTTTATCTTTTGTGTTGATAATTTTGGATACAAAAAAAAAAATTCAAACACGTAGTGTCTAGTGAATGTCGTTATAAACAATATGAATTAACATATATAGTCTTTTATAAATTAGTATATATAATTGTAAAATTATATTTTTTAATAAAATATTAAAAATTCTATTTTTCCCACCCAATCTCAAAAGTTAGGTGTAGAGTTTTTTTTTAAAAAATTTATTAGATGTTGTATGTAATTATAGATAAAATTTAAAAGGTTTTTAAAATTAAAATTTACAGAATTTTATCAAACAAAATTGTTATTTATAAATGCTTCAAAATAACCTATTAGGAACTAAAAAGTTTGTTTTATTAAGCCAAAATATTAATTTATTCAAACATTTAAAAGTAACTATGCCCAAATACTAAATCATCATCATGGCATTAGTGTAGCTCCGTGTCTATATTGCGAAGAAGAATATTCCAAATATATATATTGACAAGTGCTAAAGTGATCATATTTTCTATATCATATATACTGCATTTAGCATGAAATTGTATTTGTTTAGCATCTTAATAGTATGAAATTTTATCATTTTGTTCACAATGACCTTTATTCCTGTTTTAGGAAAAAAGAAACAAATTCGAGGACGTTTTGAAGCAAAATAAAGCAAGTTGTTGAATCAAGGCTGTACCATGACTCACAACAGGTGTTATGGCAACACACAACGGCCTGTTTCTACACTTGCCACTACTGTGATCAAGCTGTGGCAGCATGAGCTCACTGGTAGCAACATAGAAGCCATAACGGCTGTTGTGAAGTCCATAACAGGCGTTGTCAAGATACATAACGCCCAAAGACCGTGCTAGGACGCGACTTGGAACCTAAGCAACAACTTACTCAAAACGGGCATAACAACGCCCATGGTGAGGCCGTAACGGAGCTGATTACTATAAATACCCAGTATTTTCTAAATTCGGGGAGACTCTTTTGCCGAAGAAGCTTGGGCAACCGGATTTCTGGAGATTTGAGCGGCGGGAGACGTTGTTTCTTCCATATTCCAACAGATTCCAGTGGATTTCTCAAGAGTACATCAATGAGCATCATCGGAGATGATCGCGTGTGACAGGCATCTTTAAAAATCATCATCAAAGGGGCGTGAGTAACACATGTCATCGGACAATCTTAGGATCCTCTAATCCCCGTCTTTGGAGAACTATTGGAGGGAGTTAGTCTAGGAATACATTAAATGCTTATTTATTCTTTATTTGGCCTTGTCGTTTTCTTGTGTTTTGATGCTTTGTTTTGTATGATCTATAAGAGTCTAATTCGAGGGGAATTGTATGTTTAGGTCCCTTGGTTATTATTTATGAATTTTGATTGATTAATATAAATTGTTCTAGTTTTCGTAATCATTGCATGTTCTTAAGTGATTGTTACATGTTGATGTGGATGAGGAGGATATATCCCCATATTGATGATGCCCATGCCATGATAGATCTATATATGTTCTAAGAGGTTAGGCATATCTAAGTTTTTGGATTAGGGATTGATTGTCCCTTAGGCTTAGGGTCTGATTGGTCTCTTCTCATGGAATTCCCGTACTTAAGGTAAACATATGAGGCTGGGGTGGAAGAGATTCCATCTTAAGTTCCTAGTGATTTAGACTTAGTTGTCATGACTTATTGGGGCTAGTAGACCTTTAAATTCCCTTGGTTCGAATCTAGAGCATGATTGACACTTAACGCCTACCATAATTAACAATCAAGATAACTTTAGCAGATACTCCCAACTCCTTCTATGTGTGCTTAAGGTCATCTCCAATTGTATTATTTAATAGTGTTGTACAAGTAGAACTAAAGAAAGAGCATAAACGATTAGTCTATTGATTAAGTGAAAAGGAAGTAATAGGAGCCTTTCATCATTCCTGGGGAAATACAACCCTCGTGTTCGTCCATAAGGTATTACTTGATGACCCGTACACTTAGGGTATAATGGTCCAATTGTAGTATTAAGTGCATACGTGCATGCTTATGTATTTGCATAATTTAGACACCCATAACGCGTTTCATCAAGTTTTTGGTTCTATTGCTGGGGAACACAGTCGAGAGATTGTAGGAAAACTTGTAGCTTAGTGTCTTAGCCGACTCTATTAATTATTGTTATATAGTTATTATACTCATACAACATTGAAGACTTATTGCCGTTACTCTCTTCTATAGGTGACTATTCATGACCAGAGCTAATCCCACGGAGTTAGTAGAAGGAAGCAGTGAACCAAAAAGAATCCTAACGTCATTGAGGAGACTCTGGAAGAGGCCAGTTGTGGAAGCGGATAGCGATAGTAACAGCGCAGAATATACAACCATGCTGAACCAAGAAGAACACTATCGGAGCATGAGAGGTCACAGTTTATAGGGGAAGAATTTAGTGTGCAAGCCCCAGCAGTAGTAGCTAAAAACTTTGAAATCAAAACTATCACAATTGGGATGATTCAAAACTCTTATCAGTTTATGTGACTGGTGACGCAATCAGATTGCGACTCTTTCTTTTTTGTCTGAGAGGCTCAGCATACAGGTGGCTTACTCTCTAGCACCAAGCTCGATCAAGACATGGAACGACTTAGTGAAGAAATTCCTTAGATGGTACTTCCCTCCAAGTAAGGCAGCAAAGATTAAACAAGAGATCTTGGCATTTAAGCAAGGAGAATTAGAAACACTATTTGAGGTACATGAACGATTCAAGGACCTTCTTAGGCGGTGTCGGCATCATGGGTTCAGTTCATGGATGAGATTGCAAATTTTGTATAATGGGCTGAACTACCAAACTAAGCAAATCATTGACGCCGTAGCAGGAGGATCTCTGAGTAACAAGTACCCTGAAAAAGCAAAACAGCTATTCGAAGACATGGCAAACAATGAATCACACTGAAATTCAAGAGGGGGACAACCAAAGGTAGCTGGGCTACATGAGATAGACGTAGATACCGCTTTGGCGGCGAAAGTAGATGCACTCACACGAAAGCTAGATGTACTCATGAGCAATGGTCAAGGTGCCAGCTTGAACTCCATGGCTGTTTTGTTTTGTGAGACTTGTAGAGGAGGGCATGGATCATCTCAGTGCCTGATTGTAAGTTCAGTAGTAGCTCCTATGGAACAGGTTGACTATATCAGAGGAGGTTAGAAAACCAGAATAACCCGTATAGCAGCACCTACAACCAAGGATGGAGGATGACAAGGTCCCCTTGCGTATATCTCGCAAGTGCACGGGTTTGTCGAAGTAATAATCCCGGGTGAGCGGGTATCGAATCCACAGGGAGTAGGGAATAAAAACACTTAATTCGTTTCTTAGCTATGTGAAAGATCAGTAGTAATAATTATGATAATGATTCAATTCTCAAAAGTAAAAGCAACAAGTAAGAGAGCACGAGTAAATGAGGAGGTAAGACAATCGATAAAGATGGGGTACTCGGATAATGCTCCACCTAGGATAATTGTTTCAAGTGCAAGAACCCTCTATTATTTTTCCTAATCAATGCAATGGTGAGTCGTGGAAATCTTTAATTACATAGTCCCAAATCTAAGGTCAACTATGCCTAACTCTATACATGTCCCAGAGGAGAGATTAGATAACCTCTCAACCTTGCAGTAGCATAAAGTTGCAATGAGCTCTAGGGATTCCAAGTGATAAATCTCATCCTAATTATAGACCTAACCCTTTGGTCAAGGTGGAAGATCCCTAACCATGATTAAGCCCTAGATACTAAGATCACCTCAACGCTTCACTCCGTTGCATGCGCAACTAAGCCCCAGCGGAAGTTCATCCCTTAGACCATTCACTCTATTATGGCCGCAAAGAACTCGAGGAACGGAGGTAGAATCTATCACGTCGGAAGGGAAACGGGACGCTCCTGTACCTCTCGACTCACCCTCTCAACCCTCTCCAACCTAGCTTTGTCTAACGCTCGTGGTGTGTCACTCACTCACAAGGTTACCAACGAGAACTCTCAACCCTAGTATCACTCTAGGGGAAACGTTCATACAATCAAGCATTCAAGGTTGGAACTCACAATAAACATCAATTAATTGAAAGCATAATAAAGAGATTCAATGAAATAAATACATCCTAGGGTTCACAAATACCGAAGTACACACTAGGGGTTTAGCTCTCCATGGAGCTAAGTACAATCAAAGAAATAGAATGTAAAAGCAATGAATCCATAGAAAACCCCCTCGATGGTCGTGTCGATGGTCTTGTGGAGAATCCTCTACTCGTCGTCCAAGGATTCCCTCGTCCGATATAGGATACGCCTCGATGAAACTCCCCTACCAACCTTCTTCGTAAGGAATGACGATGTCGGAGCCGTAGAACCTTTCCAAAACCCTAGCCAATACCCCTCAAAACCCTAGCCGAAGGCCTCTCTCAAGTTGGGAAAAAGATGGAGAAAAGAATACTAAAATCGGGGCTGAATCGGCTTTAAATAGGGCTGGAATCGGGCGACTACATGGGCGTGGATAATTTCCACACGCCCATGTGGATTCTCTGAACTCCTGTTTTCTCGGCCGTGTGGAAACAGTGATACTACAGTACTTTGCTACATTGCCCTGCTACAGTACCTGCCTAAATAGCTTCCCGAATCCATACTTTCATCGGGGTAACGCAAACGGGCACACGTTCACATCGTGGATCACTTGCTTCTTCAATGATAGGCAAGTTAGTGGAGCTCTTGTTCTATGTGCATAAGTCGGAATGCTCGAGTGTGACTGCCTTTGTGTCCCTCCAAATGGATGTGCCAACTAGAATACGAGGAGGTTGGCACACACTCTAGCATCTCACACCCGACCTATGTCTTCGCGTTTGAACCTTAGCAAGATTTCCTCCAAAATCGGTGCATTGTGATCCACATTGGCTTCTTTCCTTAATAATCGGCCTCACAACCCTACCTGCAAGAAAGTAATATAAAAACACACATATTAGTGTAAAAATCCGAGAAAAGTAATGCTCAACATAAGGAATGAATGCTTCGCATTCATAAGCACAAGCACTTATCAAACTCCCCCACACTTAAGCTTTTGCTTGTTTTCAAGCAAAAATTAAACATTCTATGCATCAATGAAGAAAATATTGAAAGTTCTTGGCCTTAGGTTCACCAAAGTATACAAAGAGAGCATTCTACAAGTAAAGGAAATTTCAACACTAAAAATGAAAGATCAAAGCTCTAGCTAAAAACTTGAATAAAAAAGGACAACAAACCCGAAATCTTGTACGTGTGTGAACTCACTCAAAACAACCCAAGGTATACTCCTCAAAGTTCTAAGTACAAGGGACTTATTTATCTACAAAAGTGACAACAATTTCAAAGATGGTAGTAGCTTCACACATCCTCTAAGGTAGCCCTTTCCAAAGCGGCCGCTAAGGTGGCTTTCACACTTTCGAGGTGGTAGCTCTTTCTACCGGAGTGGTAGCTTTCACTCATCCTATGAGATAGCTCTTTCTCTCATTAGGGCATAACTAGTATCCGACTTATGAGAGTAGCTTCATACTTCATAGGTGGTAGCTCTTTCCACCCAACAAGCACAAATAAACAATAAAACTATTTTGTTCTTTTTTTTCATTTTCCATTTTTTTTAGTCCCTGTAACATCGAACATGAGTTTCCAATAGAGTTTAAAGAGTGAGTAGTGCACTGAGTGTAAATCGGGTAAAAATTCATAGAAATTCAAGCAAGAACTAGAGCATGAAAACATTCAATGTTAAAATTTCTCCTAAACTCAAGAATACAATCATTGCAACTAAGGTGAACCGCCATTGGCTATGTGAGCATGTATATCAATCAAGAACAATAAAAAAAGGATGTGTGCACTATAAAACTCCTCCCCCACACTTAAGTTGTACATTGTCCCCAATGTACACATGCAAGCTCACTCAAAATATATAAATGAAGTGCAAATGTGGGAGAAACAATCAAAACAATACTCCCCTGACTCCTAGTGTCGCGTTTGATGGAGCTAAGTCCTTGGGAGTAATGTTCCGACGGGTTGTGAAGCTCACACGGCTAAGTGCCAAAGCACTTTGGCCGTGCCCATGACTAAGTCTCAATTCCCATGATGACAAGACCATCTGCACGCATACACGAGGGGGTTCAGTGAAGCTCAATAAAACAAAAACAACTCGAGTATACAAAAGATAGAGCAATGAATACAACTAGAGACAACAAAATGAAAATAAACTTAGAAGGAAAATCCTTTCTGATTATACAAATCCAAAATAAAATGTAGAAAATAAAATGCGAAAAATAAGAACAAAGAAGGTAAAGACGCCTCAAGTGTCGGTGTCAATAGCTAGTACATCTGTTTCCGCTGCTGGTGAAGATGACGCTGGTGCTGCAAAATAAATGAAGATTGGCAAAGAAAAAAGAAAGAGAAACTTATCTGTTAATGATGTTTGATATGACTAGTAACGATATGCGAATGGACGAGTTTGATATGACATTAAGAAACGTTCAAGCATCAATCAAGAACTTGGAAAATTAAGTTAGATAGTTGGCAAGAGCTAGTACTGAAAGATCTCAAGGAAGCTTCCCAAGCAACACTAAAGTAAACCAAAGGGAGAAGCTTAAGGCTATCTCACTCCACTATGGTAAGACCATCGAGGTAAGGGCCGCTAAGGACCCTATTGTTGCGATAGAGAGGGCAACCTTATAGGAAGACCCTAGTACTTTATAAGAATCGAAAGAAAAGGAAGAGGAAGCAGTTGAGGAAGAACCAAAAGAGTCATCACCAGCTTAACCCATAGTTCAAGAGATCAAACCCGAGTTCCTTACCCTTCCAGACTGAAAGCTGATAAGGAGGATGTGCAGTTTAGGAAATTCATGACTATCTTCAAGCAACTCCATATAAATATCCCCATAGTGAAAGCATTCTCCCAAATGTCAAAGTATGCCAAATTTTTGAAGAACTTGCTCACCAGCAAGTGAAAGTTGGAAGAGGTTAACATGGTAGCTCTCAACGGGGATTGTTTCGCCATCTTCGATAAAAAGATGCGGATAAAGTTGAGAGATCTTGGAAGCTTTGTGATCCCATGTTTGTTGGGTGATGGAGTGGACAAAACCGCACTCGCCGATTCTGGAGATGGCATAAACGTAATGCCATACACCATATACATGAAGCTTGGATTGGGAGAGCTGAGGCCGATAAGAATGACCTTGCACGTGGCTGATAGGTCAGTAAGGAGACCACGGGAATTATGGAAAATATGCTTGTAACTATGGAAAAACTTGTCTTTCCCGTAGACTTTGTAATTCTTGACATAGATGAGAATGTAGAGACCCCATTTATTCTTAGACGACGGTTCCTAAATACTTCTGGGGCCATCATCAAAATAAGAGATGGAAAGATAACATCGAAAGTAGGAGATATAAAAGTGGTGTACCAACTCCCCACTGCCATGAAGCACTCAATAAACCAAGAAGATAAATGTTATTTTGCACACGAGCCTAATCTTTCTATGCATGATTTTGTAAAGGATGTATTCATGGTGAACCCTTCTTGTGAATATGTGGAGGAGCAGCTTGGGGAAGTACATGTACAACTAGTAAAGCCATAACTTTATAGGAATAATAGAGGGAGCAATATGAGAGATGCATCAACAAAGAAAGTGTGAAGGAAGGTACAACCAAAATAGGATCACACTATTGAGGTAACAAACTCCAGTACTTTGAAAACAGTTAATGAAGGAAAAACTCCCCTACATGATCCAAGTAACCTTTCAGAGCCATCTTAAGGTAAGAATAGGTATGTCAGACTCGTGACGTAAACAAACGCTTCTTGGTAGGCAACCCAAGTAGTTTTCTAGGCTTTAGTTTGTTTACTCTTAGTTTTCAATATTAGTCATTAGTTAATAAAATATAGAAAGTGGTAATTAATATGAAAGTGTAAAATTGACTCACCCCCACTATATTTTATGAGCAAAACATGATTGGGGAATCTAGTACTATCAGTAGAAATTATTTTCATGTCATTTAACACAAGGAAAATCTTTAGTTTTTTATTGCAAGCATCACAACGGGCATGGTAAACCCGTTATACCTGTTGTGATGTTCAGGTAGAGAGATAGACTTTTTTGGAAAATTGAGTGAGTCTGCAACAGGCTTACAACCCCCGTAGTGATTTACAATGAACGTTCTATAGAGCTTGTCGTGACTCTAGGTTATCCAGAGGACTGGCACGGCTTCACCATGCCCGTTGTCTGGCCGTGGTGAACATAACGAGCCCTAGAACGGCCTTTTACAACACTTAGAATTTTTTGAGCCCTAAGAACGGGAATATCCTCAATTTGATGGCATCATTTGAGACTGAATTGATCTTGAAGATGGAGCAAATATGGAGGAAACAGAACAAATGAGCATGAGGGTCTTTATCAACTAACCCATCAAACTTAACTGAATTTTGAATCATCCTGATTATCCTGGCCTTGATTTCAAAATTATTTGCTGCCACTGTAGGAACTTTCACACTAAATTCTTCACCATCAAATTGTGGACTCTCATAATCTGATAAGGTCCTCCTGTTGTTGCCTTTTTTCAGCCATAACTAATGGTTCACTTTCTTCAATCTGAACCTCTTGTTGCCTTGAACTCTTACCCACTTCCCTCAATCTTTAATGCAAGGTTCTCTCAATTTCGTTGTCTAGCTCTACCAAGTTTGTTTGATTTGCACGTGTCATAAGATGGGTACCTTGCACAGTAAACCAACAATCAAGATTCAAAAAGAAAACAAGGAAAATAAATGAAAGCAAAGAAATAAAATATATGTACAAGAAAATAAACAAAAACAAAGAAAACAAATAAAAAAAACAATAACTAAATCAACAAGCTTTAAGTTTTCCAAGTTTTTCTTGTGGTTCCCCAGCAATGGCGCCAAAAACTTGAATGTGACTTTACAAATGCACGGGTCGTCAAGGAATACCTCTCGCACAAGCACGAGAGGGTCGTATTCCCAGGGCTCAAGGAGCTACTCTTACTTCCTCTTCACGTATTATTTAGCCTACAGCTTTAAGTGAGTGATCTAAACTACCAAAAGGATTAAAAAGAACTAAGGAAATAATCTACAATCGAGATAAAAGGGGGTGAAAATCAAGGGGTGAAACTGGTCTCGAATGTGGATTCCCCTGGGGCTACTATAGTAAGAAGGATGTTAAGGCTACTATGCAACTGGTGGTTTAGACCAAGAGATTCCTATGATAGATCAATCCGATGGTCACGGCAATTGACCCCTAATCCAATACGAGTATTGATACGGAATTTCTTCCAATCAAATCCTCCTACGATCGCATTAAAAGTGAAAAAACTCTAATTGGGGCCAAAATTCAAGCTAGGTCCAACCGTAATGTTGGAGGGGCACAAAATACCTGATGGTCATGGCGTATTTGTACATGAATCCCTTCCAAGCTAAGTGTGTTTAGTACAAGGGCGTTGGTTACACCACCAAGTACAACCTAGAAATCTACATACAGAGCTCTCATATATACTAATGAATCAAATTACACCAAGCTTGAATCTCAAACACACCAATTACGATAAGAATAGATCAAAACATCCAACTACACAAGTTTACTCCAAGGTCCACCCACATCCGGTGACCTTGGGGTTTAGTTGTTCATGCTAACAAAATACATGCTCAAATCCATAAAAACAACCAAACAAAGCAACATAAAACTCTCTCAAGTGATGAATGCAGAGTAATAAGCTGTGGAAAGCTTCCACCGATGCCACAAAAGGGATGGCTTCCTTGTCCTCTTCAAGCCTCTACACTAGGAGATGAGGGGAGATCTTGCCAAATCTTGCTTCTTCTTTCGATTTCCACTCCAAAGAATGTCTTCTTGATTTTCTTTTACCCATGATCTAAAGGTGGAGGTGAGAGGTCTAAGGTAGGAGGAGAATGAATACCAAAAAGCCTTAAAAACCTCTTTTAAAACCATTCTTTAGTTAGCTTCATGGTCTGGTTCACGGGCGTGAAAAACTCCGTAAGAGCCTCAGGATTTCTGCCAAAATTTCTGTGAAATGCTATAATGAAATGCTACAGTAACTGTTACAATAAATTGCGTTTTCCTCAGCCGGTTTACGAGCGTCTTCACGGTCGTCAAAAAGCCCGTCAACAAAACCCATGACTTCGTCGTTTCCTAACTCCTTCGTGCTACAGTATTTACTACATTGTTGCTATAATTCCCGGGGCTCTAAAACGTCGTTTTCAGTGTCGATTTCTTTCTCACTTGCATCGTCGAGCTCACCTAGGCATCCTTGAGGCTTGTAACATAAATAAGACCAATTAAACCACAAAAACGACATCGATTCATCAATTAATATATGAATATTACAACAAATATATGTATAGAATACACACATTTAGGCGTTTATCACACAACAATAATGTAGTGGTTAGCTGGTTATTGTCTTTCGTTGAATGTGGGTGACCTAGGTTTAATCCACACACACTCCATTCATTTTACCATTTTTCATTAATAATAAAAAATATATTAAAAAACAAAATAACCTGCTAAGGGGCTGGGCAAGTTTGATTTGTGGTATAACATAACTATTTGTACTAAACCATATTTGATATTTTATAACGATTGGTATTGTATCATGTTTGATATTTTATGAACATCACAAAATTTTTTGAATTGTTTACTATTTGACTTCTATAAATACTAGACAAAATATTATAAAATTACTATGATACTCTTTTTACTACTGTTCAATTTAAAAAATGTTGTTTCCCATTTTATTCCTATAAGTAATAAACAAAATATTACAAAATTACTGTGACACCCTTTGCACTTTTTTATGTTTGTTTTACAATAAAGAACTTCATTCCTCGTTTGATTTTTATAAGTACTGGACAAAATATTATAAAATTACTATGCTACTCTTTGTATGGTTTATATGTTTGTTTTATAATAAAGAACTTCACAAGTAAATTTTAAAGCTTCTATCATTTCAATGTTAACCTAATTAAATTATATAATTAAACTTATTAAATCATAATTATATTTTCAAAATATATGCAAAAATAATTTTATTCCAAAAATACATCATAAATTATGTTAATATGTCAAGAGCCTAAACTGTTAAGTTTGTTGCTATATAATCTTATTAAACATACTATAATCTATAATCTATATAACCTAATTTATAAGTAATAATTTTATTAAATCATAATTATTTTCTTTTGTATTATATACACTAATTAATAGAAAATCAAGTTTCCAAACAATTTATATTTACAATTTTTTTTACCATATAAACCAATTTATAAAATTTGAAGAGGCTAAATAATAAAATTTGTAAATATAATTTTCTAAAACATAATTTTTTAAGATTATATATACTAATTTGTAAATAGACTTTTGATCAAAGAAAAACTATATAAATCATTTTGTAAATCATTCATTTGAAAGTATCAGGCGAATACAAATTAGCAAAGAGAAAATGAAGCTTGTGCTATCAGAATGAGAGGCATCTAGGGATGTGTCCAAATAAATAATTAAATAAATAAAATATATGAAAAAAAAGCAAACACAAAACCTAAATCAAAAGAAACCTCATCCTTCCATTATTTACTTGCAAAGATTATATTGCAAATACTAGTTCAGATGGAATACATCTCTTTTGCATTAAAAGTTGTATATTGTTCAAATTAAAATGAAAACACAAAGAGCATTAGGAAAAATATAAAATACGGCACTATAGTTCTAAATCAATCATAAATCTAATTAAAATCTTTAATTATTAAGTAATTGAATGAAATAGGTCACAACGAAAGCCTATAATCTTAATAACGCATATCTTTTCAGCTTGAACCCTTAACTCATATCTATCTCGAAGAGTCCCTGGAAACTCTAAAATCTAAAGAAACCCTAAAATTTTAGAGAGACAAGAGAGCAAAAAATAAAAGGGAGGAAAAGAAGCAAGGGAAATGAAGAGGGAGAAGAGGGGTGTGTAGATGAGATAGGGCATCGACAAAGGAAAAAGAGTTAATCTATTCTAAATTATTCAAAAGATGGTCCTATATTGTTGTTCGCTTAAAGAGGCTTAGAAAACCAAAGTTATTTCAAACCAAGCATGCCCACTAGAATAAAGTATTGCCTAATTGATATGATTAGCGCATATTTATCACCTCTTTAGTGCTCCAACGCATTCGTTTTGCCAAAAGCTCAGACAAAAATATCAAAAATAAATTCAATTTTCACATGGAAGACAGCAATCCAGCAACTCTTGCTTCGGAAGCCATTTATGATATAAATATTATCAGAATTACTGATCACAAGAACTTCATATTTCTTGTCAGATATAAATCACATGAAGCATCTGAAGTAGTTTAATACGCTGTTTTGATAAATTTTCAAATGGCGAGCTAACATTTTATCTGACATAAAGTCGCCTTGCTTATCATATCAACCAGTCTCTAAATCAGAAAGAATCTTTCGAACTGTATTTGCCAGTTCTATAACATGAGAATCCTCACATCCTGCATAAGTCAGCACAAAGAGTATAAACAAAAGTTGCATCAAATGGCAGAGATGAGCAAAACTATGAACATGGCTCACCAAGTTCAATTAACGCATCTTCAAGATGGAAAAGGTAGTCCCTGTTAGGTCCTGACGGACCTTCAGCATGAATGATTTGTCTACACAATATTAAAGCAGACCACATGAACACATTACACACTTGAAGCAATTATTTAATTAAACATATAGGGTAAGCATTATTACTTGGCTATTTCCCCGAGTGATGCTGGACCCAAGTAATTCACATTGATCATTTTATCTGGTGAAGCTATGTATCTAAAATGACACTGTCATCAGGTAGTGCTTCACGAGCTCAAATTCTTAATAATGGTTTCTGCAGTTTACCACTTACACTAATACTCCAGATACTGATGGGCTTGTAGATGATGGGTCCTGAAAATTTTTCGATGTTGATTGAGGAATCTTTAGATAATAAAGCACAAGGAGGGCTCACTTTCATTAACTTACAGTGAAGAAATCAAGATAAGACTTCACATCATATTGTTTTTCCCTCACTTCCAGGTACTGAGATGCAGTAAGCAGCACAGTTAATGTTTAAACAATGAATTCTAATATTTATGACCAGATTATAAGTTCTGGTATGATCTAAACATTAACACATATAATCTACCAATAATCCAAAAATTATATAATTTCATTGACGACATAGCAGAAAATCAAGGTTCAACATCATATAAATGATCACAATGCAAATTAAACTGCTGAAACGCTTGTTAAGGTATTTTTTTTTGCTATGGACTTTGAAATTATTTCCAGATCAATATGATGTTCAACATGTTCTCCGAATTACATAATAATTTCATCACCAGAAAATTTGGCTTAACAAATGGGGTGACATGTGTGCAGTTTAGAATCATAACATTTTGAAGTTCGTACACCTTAACTAGGGAAGTTTAGGCAACATTTGGATTGAGAAAAATGGAGGAAATGTAAGAGAAATTGAGGAAAAATATGGAAGGCAAAAGAAAAAGTTTCAAGGGGAATTTTTTTCCATTTATTTGCATATACATCTTATTGAACATTTTCAAACCAAATGTTATAATATATTAAGTTCCCCTCGTTTCTTTTTCCCTTTCCTCCAATTATCCTTAATCCATACACAGCTAAAAAAGAAATTAAAAAAACCCTTTAAACTTTTGAGAAGAAACCATTTCCACTGTTTGCTTGCAAACATTAGTTGTTTCCCCAGAAAATGTGCATCCCTTGTACTGGTTCCATTCATAAACAGAAACCGGATGACTTGAAATCTCAAATGGTCATTTTCGTTTTTCTATTTGTGTGGCTCTAATTATCAATACTACCTTTATTAAGGGATCTAATCCCTTTGAAAGGGGAAAAAAGAAAGATTTAAATGAAAATAAATCCTCATTTAGATGCAAGTCTGCCACAAAGGAATTGACCTGGCAACTCAATAACCTTATTGAAGACATGCAAATTTTCAAATATTGATAGCAGTACTGCTTCAACTAGAACTGCAGCTCGATCATCTTACCGATAAAGCAATCTTCTCATCTTCCTCTCCTGAAACTCTATAAGCAACACCCCACTGAATTCTCAGAAGGTACAAGAAAACATTTAAGTATCAGCAGAGCAACTGGTAAAGAGTACAGACAATCAAGTAGAACATCAAGGCGGACAATAACAAAAAATTGTATCACATTCTGGGTTCAGTAAGAAATGTCTTTAGCATAACTCTGCCTACTCTAAACACTATGTTTATCAGAAAAAAACTATATAGGCAGGGAGCCATTATGCTTAAACAATATCCCTGTGAAGTAAAGAAATGAATCACTTGAAAAGAAGGCCTTGCTAATGATAGCTCAAATAAAGCAACAATATGAATGCAGATCATCTAGTCAAAGAATTTTACAAATAGAAAAATTATAAAATGTGTTTTAAAAATATGCTATCAGCTTATGTTCACCCCAAAAATAAAACATTTGGACCATTTCAGTCTTGATTTTGGTTTCATAGATTTTTTTATTCTTAAGAATATTTAAAATAAAAAATTATTATAATAAAAGCTAATTAACAATAGTTCAAAAGGTCTAACAGTAAAATGTCATATAATATAAGCTTTTCGGGGCATAATTTATTGAATAATAATTAATCACAACTTTCACAAATATTTAACTTAAAAGCATTACAGATCTATTTCATTGCTAAAACAAAACAAATAGGCAACATGGATCTATATTACAGAACCATCTGGCATGCTCTTAAAAAAAGGAGCTTGCAACCCATTGTCTTTTTTAAGAAAGCAGGGCAGGGCTAGAGTGCACTTGTTCTTTTCCCTAAACAGCAGGAATCAAAAGGCCAAAGCTTTATATTTTTTTTCAATGACTTTAGGAAGCTTGGGGCAGATAAATGATTGAACAGCATTAGATTAGGTCGTGTTCAGCTTTGTTTGCCTTTAGTTATGCTAAAAGTTTCTTTGAAAGATTGGGTCATTCCTCTTTTGGTGATCTCGAGATCAAATCATGATTAAGAACAAAAGTTCTTTTCTTTTTCTTATTTATTACATAACGTTTATTATTTTTTACTTTTTAAGCCTAAGCCATGTTGCTGACTCTAGCAAAGTTCAAGCCCGAAAGGGAACTGCTCAAGCTAAATTGAAGTCAATGTTGTTAAGGGCGCAAGGCTCACCTGAGGCGCTAGGACCCTTATATTGCTCGAGGCCCAAGGCGCAAAAAAACGCGCGCCTGATTGTAGTAAGGCACACACACGTAATATATATATGATATATGATAGACAAATAGAAAACTTAAAGCCTTAAACTCTAATATTAACAAGCTTGTCTTATCTTAAGGTCAGAATTCTATTCCTAATATGATAAGACATAAGCAACTAATAATCATCATCATTAACATCAAATTCTAAATTCATGTTTTCATCTTCTTTTCCTTGTTCGGAATCATAGTCACCTACATCATGCTCTACTTCATTGTCATCTTCCTCTTCAACAGCTGAAAAATTTCTTCTAGATTTTCATCTTCAATATTTATTGCTTAGTTATTAGATTCAATTTTTTTAATAGACTTAGAGACTTTTCAAATACTAATGCCCAATAAACTGTGGCTCTTTTAAACAATACAAGACCAACAGTTTTGTCAATCAAGCGCGCCTTGGGCTTCAAAAAAGGCGCAAAAAAGCACAAAAAACCCTCAGCTGACTAAAAACACCTTGCATTAGACACTTAGAGATGCTAAGGAGATTCAGCACTGCGCCTGGGCACCTAGGCGTGCGCCTACAACACTGATCGAAGTTAAACCAAGCCAAGCTCAACTAAGAGTTGCCTAAATCAGGCATGTTCATTAACAGCCCTAAGCAAGTTGGCTCTGGTTAAAGTCCCATTGGAGCAAATCCACAGGTTGGCCGAGATGACACACCAATTATCTAATGACAGCAGTTATTTTGTTTAGTTTAATTAATTAATTAGTTTATTTATTTTTGAAGTTTGACAGGATTTTCTAATTTGACTATATTCACAAAGGAACAGTCAAATTAGTCTGATTTTCACCGGTGTCCCCCAAAGTTAGCCATTGCAAAAGTCAGTCCAAATACAATGTTTGGATATCAACTAAAATATATAACTCACTAAAAAAGAATGCAAATAAGCATATTGCCCTTTCATATTTTAGAATATTAGTAGTAAGAAAGACCATACATCCAATTAAAAATTTATATTTGGAGCAAAAGAAATTCTTAAATTAGCAAATATCAAATTAATGACACCACTTCTAAGTCTTATAACATTTCATACGCTAGTAGTATCACATTATCTAAACATTAATACACTGAGTATTTTGATTTAATTACATGATCCCCTAGGAGTAACAAACTGATTCCATGTTTTCAAATTCTTTCACAAGAATTAGATAGCATTCACACTTGATCAAATTAGATGATGGAGAACTAATATTATTCCGAAAAGAGAACTACATTATTTCTAATCAATGAGCAGTGGCAGAGTGAATTCCAACTTCAAGTGTTTCTCCAAACAGGAAAAATAATGTTGTGGCTAGCAAAACTTTTCTAAGTAGATTGTTTGGTCAACAGATGGAAAAAACATGTTCTATTTTTAGTTTTTATGTTTAATTTTATTTTTTATTTTTTATGTTTATTATTATTTTTTATAGGTATAAAATGCAAAAAAAATGATGAATTTGTCCAACCAAAAAGAATAGGAACACTTGTTCCTCATCCCATCTAAGCTACTTGTCCTTAATCTCCATCCAAACCCTGAAGAATCAAAGGATACCTAATCCATTTAAATCACCTACCCAAAACCCTAGATATAATACCAGCAAAACACTCAAAAATCATCAAAAGCAGAATGCAACACACATGTCATACAACAAGAACAATAAACAACAGGGGATAGTGCTAAACATACACAAACATCCCCAGGTACACGCTCCAAAGTAACTGTTCTCCCCGGAAAATCCGGTGTCCCCCTGTGATCTGTGCTTCCTGTAAACCATAATCAACACAATCAATAGCAAGCAATTGAACAAAAAACAACCACAAATGGAAATAGCGGAGACTAGTGACCAAAGAAAAGGGAGAAATAGGAATGACCCTGATAGAATACTCGACGGTAGTCCTGGACGAATCCAATGAGGCGCTCATCGTACCGGAAGCCGGCTTTCCAGATCAGCGAACCATATCCGAATACCCAAAGAACCATCCCTCCCCTTGCTCTCTCTTTCTCTCTTCTACTCCCTCCGGTTCAGGCCACTTCAGGGAACACACACACACACACAGAAAAGCCGAAGGAAAACAAAGAAGGCTGAGAGAAGACCTTATTTATAACTATATACATGTAAAGTACTGTTTGTTTACAAGAGATAGAATTGAGTATACATGTAAAATAGTATTTATTTGCCGGGATGGAATTGAGTAGGAATGAGATAGAAATGAGAATAAGAAGGAATAAATTAGGAATAGAAGAAAAACTTTGTTTGGTTGGAAGATATAGAAAGTAATTTATTGGGAATAGAAAATATAAAAAGAAAAAATATGTGGAAAATGCCTCTTACAGGAACCAAGGCATAGCCTAGTGGTTTCCTATCTTGCTTGTGTTTGGGAGGTCTCGAGTTCGAAACCTCTCAGACACAATGCAAAAAAATAAAAAGGTGCTTGTTGCCAATTTGTCAAAAAAAAAAGAAAATGCCTCTTATACCCTTATTAAGTGAATATTAAATAAATAAATATATTAGTTAATAATATTATTTTATTTATAATATATTATTATTATTATTTAAATTGTTTTTATTTTTTATAATTAATTTTACAATTAAGCTTTATTATTATTGTTTTTTTATAATGTTATCATTTTATTTTTGTTATTTTTTAATTAATTTCATTTTTTGTTTTTATTATTATTGTTTTTATAGTATTATTTTATTTATAATATATTATCATTATTATTTTTTACAATGTTCATAACATTTTTTCTAAATATAATATATATATATATATATATATACAAAGAAAAGGACAAAACATGATGGAAAAACAATTGAAATCAAGCATAAAATGGACATATCCAAATCCGGATTAGACAATCTTTAAGAAAATTGGAGAAATCTCAATAAGGGTTTTTCCTTCATCTCATTCCTCAAAGACTCCTCCCTCATTCCTATGCCTTTCAACCAAACAATGGATTGGACCCATTCCCAATCCAATCCCACTCCACTCCTTCCAAACAAACAACACTTTATGCAGACGGAGAAACCCTCTGCATTTCTTTTAATTTTCTTCAAGTCCTCAAAATTTGGTATTTTGAATACCTAAACTTTCAAATTGAAAAATCATGTCCAGAGGTAACGGGAGTCAAAAGCTGACGTGAATTTTTGTTAATGTGCCATTTTTAATTAATATATAATAAAAAATTAAAAACAATAAATTTAAATACTAAAATAGACCTTTTATTTTTTCTTTTATTTTTTTTTTAATAAAGCACCGGTATTTTTCAAATTATGAAAATTATCAATTACCTTCTAATCAATGACGAGCAAAATATATCAAGTGATATTTGAATTTTTTTTTTGTAGTGTTATTTTGTTGAATTTGTTGTTGATTTGGTTTTGAAAAAAAAAATTCATTATATAGAGTGTTATTTTGCATTTATATGGTATTACTTTTATTATTTTGCAAGAAGAACGGAAATTATGCTACTATTTTTTTTTAACATTAGCGGTATAATGTGATAATTATACTAAGTAATTTAAAAATTCAGGGCAAATTCTCTGTTAACCAGGTTATAATAAATATGTTAATATTCTTCCACAAATTTAAGAAGTTTGCACAACATGAAAAATTTTGCAAGCATCCATGTGAGTCATGTAACCCTGTCTTATTCTTTGTTATTCTCTGGATCATCATTAAATCACAACTCACGCGTAACTTAGCAACAAAGCAAGAACTCTCAACAATAAGCCTTCCGAATTCCAGATCTCTCTTCCAATTCCAGTGTTCTAGTCCATATCATTCAACCATTCCTTGATAACTCGATTCAAGCTTTGATGTCACGCTTCGAACCCGGCTCGCCAGACCCGATGCGCTAACAAATGGCAACACACCTACAAGGCTAAGACCCAAAAGGCGTGCAAAGCCTCAAAACCCGATTCTCAAAGTGGTGAGCTATTAAGCTTTTTATCTGAAATAAAATTAAACAATAGATTATGAGCTTGACAGCTAGTAAGTACCCACTAAACATATCGGGATCATAAAAGTTTCAAAATTTCAAAAGTCAAACAAAATATAATAAAATACAAGTTTATCGTAATCAAATTCAGAAATCAAGTTTTTTTTCCAATAATACATAACTGATCAAAAAGACAAGCATATATGTTTCACAAATAACTATTGCCAAAACAAAATATTAGAGGTCATATGTTTACCCTCGGTGACCCAAGTCAGAATTATCAGAAGGCGTTATTCTTCACAGATGGAATGGTGGGAAACTATAGTTTCTATTTCACTTGGAATCCCTAGAGCTCTAAGCAGTCCCACACAGTGTGAGGTGTTGAGAGTATCCCTTTCCGCCGGGGCATAGTGTAGAGAGCTAGTCACGGTTGACCTTAGGTTTGGGACTGTGTGTCTTTGGATCTCCATGACTCATTAGATATCAATTAGAGAGGCATAATATTAGTTTTTCACTTGAAACAATAGTCCTAGGGTAAGCATTGTTTGAGTACCCCATTTTACCATCGATTACCTCTCTTTATTCCTCTTCTTTCTTTTTTCTCTTTTATCTTTGCTTGCATTAATCTTTTGAATCAAAATCACAAATTGGTTTTCACTCTAGCTAAATAGCAATACTTCTTGTTTCTGAGTATCTATTCCTGGTGGATACGACTACCCACTCACCAGAGTATTTTATTACTTTGACACCTGTGCACTAGTGGTACACACATACAATTCGAATGTGTCAATATCTCTCCTCAAACTTGGTGATCTTTACTGGAGGAAAGTATCTTGTAAATAAAGTCTTGGCTATCTGCTTCCATATAGTAGTAGACCCTTGAGACAAGGAACTCAGGTATTGCTTGGCCCTTCCTCGCATGGAGAACGGAAAGACTCTAAGATGAACAACATCCTCAGACACATTGCTTGCCTTGAAAGTGTCACAGATTTCTAGGAAATTCTTCAAGTATTTATATGGGTCTTCATCTTGAAACTCTTCAAACTGGCACATCTGCTGCACCATCTGGATAAAATTGGGCTTCAACTAAAAGTTGATTATGACAACAAGAGGACGAATAATTCTAGACCCTACTCCTTCCAAGTTCGGTTGGACAAAATTTGAAATACTTTATTGTTGATTCCCGGCCATTTCTTCCTTTTTATTTACTTCTATACTTACTTCCACAAACCCTATTTTACTTAGATTGACTTGACTTAATCTTCTTTGGAAACTTCTTTCAATCTCTGGATCGGGCCTTACCAATGGAGATGAAGTGCTCCCTCGGGTTATATAATTATCCCTTCACAATATAAGATAGATCAAGATCAGCTCAAGGTTAAGAAGTGAAATAAGAAAAGAAAGATAAAATGAATGATCAAATAAGAGAAAAGAGATATTCACAATTATGAACAATATAAACAAAACTTGATAACTAGAATCCTAATTTTCCTAAAAGTTGTTAGTCATCAGCAACGCCACCAAAAACTTGATGCACTCTCCACAACTGTACGGATCATAACAAGTAGTAAAGTGGTACCCTATGAGGGGCAGGGTTATCGAACCATAGGGATTGAACTTCTAATACTAGTTGCTCTTCTAATCTTTAGTAGGTAAATAATTGGTCGGTAGGAAGAATCACTAAACAAGACAAAAAAAGAAAAAGGATGGAACTATCAGGCAGACTAGGATCGAGTTTTGAACAACAAGAGAGCAATGCCCCTTGATAATCACTATGTGCTTTAGTGTATTGAGTTACTTCTAATATCTACCAAGCACATCCTAAGATCCTTGCAGGTGCTCAAAGTAATGCTGCATCTATAGCTCTCAAATAGCAAAGTTTTGTAACTGTAACCACGGGCTTCATACACGCCAAGTTTTGCAACTACACAAGGCAATCACAACAATGGTAACCCACACACGCCAAGTTTTACACAAAAAACTACACAAATCAAGTACACCAAGTTATGCAACATATGAATAAACACAAGAACGCATTAGAACTCCATAGTCATTAAAAACAAGTAGTCAAAGTACACTAAGCAACATAGTTTAACATCTTAGGGCACCATGGGACAGTTAGCCCCTCATGATTTCATACAACTAAGAAGAAAGAATGAATGCACTAACAGACCTCTTGCGTACATGTACTACAAGTCACGGGTGTCAAAGTAATAAAGTACCTAATTAGTCGAGTAGTCGAATCCACAGGGAACGGAAAAATTAGTAATAACTACTTTTAAGTTATCTTGTCGAAATCAAAAATATGATGAAATGAACTTAATAAAGGGAAGTATGAATGTCGGAAATAAACATGGAAGAGTAGAAATGAGGGAAGTAACAATCAATGCTCCCCATATGATCTAATATGAAGTGCAAGATTTACAAGTGTTTCTAAACCGAGTTAATCAAGTTGAGGCAATCCAAGAATAATCAGTCCCTGCCTCCAGAACACCAAAACTAGTCCCCTACGAGGTCTCGGTGGAGTAATCGCTCAATATTAGCACCTCACACCACATATAACCGTAATAGGCTTTAGAGATTCCTAAGAGTATATCCGATTCCTAAGGATAGACCTAACCCTACCTCTAGGTGAAAGATCCCTAATCCCCTACAATGTCTCGGTGGAGAAATCTCTCAATCCATGTCTCACACCAAATATGGTTGTATAAAGCCTAGGGAATATGGAGATAGAATGTACTAGTCAAAGGGGAAAGGGGACACTCCACTATCTAATGACTCACCCTTCTAACCTTCTTCAATCTCAAGGTTTTAGCCCTAATGGAGACCTCTCTCTCACCAAGGCAAACAACTCATGCAAACCAATCAACCACAAGATCAATACGGCAAAAAAGTAATTAGAAAGCAAGATTGAAACTCAATTAAACTCAGATTTAATAGAAAACACAAAGTAAATCAATACAAGAATAAGATCCTAGGGTTTACATGCCCAAATATCTACTAGGGTTTAGCCCTCCATGGGGTAAATTACAAAACAAATAATGCAATGTAAATTAATAAAAATCATGGAATAAAACCCCCTTCAATTGGTGATGATGGCCTTGATGGGTCACTTAACTTCTTGAAGAATTCTTTTCCGAAGCTAGGTCACTGAAGGCATTCTTAATGCTATGACAAAGAAAGAATCTATCAAAGTTGGTGTAGAACATCCCCAAAATTCGCCAAAGACCTCCTCTCCAAACCCTAGCCGCTTATGGGTGGAATTTTTACTCGGTCGCATGAGCAGTGTTTTGCTACAATACTACTACAGGGTTTTGTTACAGTATTTTACTACAGTACTCTTCATAAACAAGTCTCCAACACTCTTTTCTTTGGGCTACATGGATGGGCACACATCCGCGTGGTAGGTTATAAAGTTTCTTGTCGACTAATCATCAGTAGGAAGATTCTTGAATGCTTCATACAAGTTGGGACATGGGAGTGTGAATGCCTTTGTGCCCTTCCAACTCACAATCTTCCTTGAATTCTCTTGGAAGTTGGCACACACCCCTATGTGTATGAGCTCCTCTTGTGTCTTGATCCTTATGTTTCACAAAAACTCCCAAAAGGTGACTTTACAACCTATCTTTGCTTCCTTTTCTTCTCTCAAGGCCTTCACAACCTATTTGCAGAAAGGAACACCAAATACAATTTATGAGACATAAAAATGATAAAAATGATGCTCAATGCTTGTAAAATATAGAAAAAAAAAATGTTTACTCAAGCACTTATCATGCACTAAGGTGAGAAATCATGACTTACCCTTTTTTACAAATTCTCCTTTGCTGAGCTTCAAATCTCTTGTGCCTTTAAATCAACCTTAATCCCCTTAGACGGTATGGTGAAGCTTGATCATCATCCTTATTAGCACTCTCCAAGTGTAGAAGAAAGCCTCCAAACAAAAGATACCCATGAAAACCAAGATCTGGGAGTTAAAAAGTGATTTTCGGGCTCAACACGATCCAAGCACAGTTGTGCTTAGACCGTCCTCTTCTTGGGACTTCCAAGCGAATCAGCTAAGTGTTATCCAGAAAAAATCACGGGGAGAGTATGGTTGTGCTCTGCCTGTGCTCACCTTGAGCAAGCCTGTGCAAGGAGCACGCAAACCGTGATTCCGTGTGAGCAGATGATGCTTCAATTTAGAGCTTATTACATGGAGGGAGCACGACTGTGCCCCAACCGTGCTCTCCCTGGAAGCAACCCCATGCTTGGTTAGCTACTCAGATTCTCCAAATAGTAATAATCACAGGGATAGAGCACGATCGTGCTCTACTCGTGCTTAGCTTGGACACATAGAAAAAATATGCATTCTTTGGTTGTTTTTGTCCCCGATTTCACTCCTATTTGCTTTGAACCCTAAAATCCTACACCATGAACAAACATACCCAGAATAGCATCATATATATATAAAGTACTGAAAGACAAGCAAAAGTATGAATTAGGAGTAAGTAAAACATGATATGAATTAGACTCATCAGCGTGCTTCCTGACTGTGCTTGTCTTAAAAAGTGTATTCTAACACCGTTTTGTGCCAGATTTCATCTCTATTTGTTCCTTTTGATCCAATGGCCAATTGTCTGCAACATTTAGCAAATATACCTTAAGTAACATTAGTTTATAACAAAAGTACATAAAAAGGACAAGTGAACCATACAATAGGATATATAAAATTTCTATATAAAAGGCACTCATCAGGCTTAACCCTGACTAGCTTTATACTCATAGAGCAATAAGACCCATTACTCCTATAACTATAGCACATTTTAATTAATTGGTAGTAGCTACATAATTTTAAATAAAATTAATATATAAATAATAATATAAAGTTAAATATAGCTGAAAGATTTACTTAGTATCCAATTACAAGTATATACCATAACAAAATTATATCACAAGTGTAAATAGAAAGTTTAGCAAATTGGTTAATGATCAGTGGTTGAGAAAACCTCTCTAACTCTAGTCGTGTTCATGGCTAAGATCAGAGCCTACAAGGTTCTCATGCATTTGATGTTGATCCACCGAGTCCGTGTGATGCTCTGGACTATCGATGCACACCACTTTATTACTTGAATGACCCATGCACTTCTGGACACATGCAAGGGATGTGTCAACACGCGAATGGCTAGAGCATTACCAACATGATTTTGAAAGCGTTTATACTGGCAATTTTCAAAAATGCCATTTCCATATTTGGTGGCATTTTAAAATGCCTTGAAAGACCAAAATAAATGCTGCGAAAGATCCATTTTTCAGTTATGGAGGTTTATATGTTTTGGGACCTCAAAAAATTTTCAGACTTCTTTATTCCATAATGAATATCTTGAATTTCTTGATGAATCAAATGCTGCTAAATGGCATAACGCATACATTAATGAAACATATGGCTTGTTGAATATAAAATATTTAAATTTAACAATCACAATCAAGCCGGAATGAAAGAAACCAAAAACACACCAAGTGCTCTCTCGAGACTCCCTAGTGCATAATCCAATGCTAAGGCATGAAGTGAATCTCTCCTTCTCCTATCCTTGGATGATTGCAATGAGTTCTAGTGTTTTTGATACTACCTTGTGTGTCTGTAAGTACACATGTCATACAAGTAGTAAAGTGTACCCAATAGGATCAGGTAGTCGAATTTATAGGTACTGGTATAGCTCTAAATAGTTGCTTGTTTCCTAATATCCAGCCTACTCAAAGATTGGTTAAATGAATTAATTAAACTACTAAAGAAGAAAAGAATAGAGAAGGGAGAAGAGATAGGGTTTTGGGTTGAAGAGATAGCAATGGAAAGGACAGTGCCGAGGACTAATTCCCTTGACAAATACAATGACTAGGCAAAGATTCAAGAGTTTCTTCTTGGACTGTGGTGACCACCTATAGAGGATTTAATAACATACATCCTCACTCAAGGCTCCGAATGAACTCAACCATTTCCCTAATGTGTGCCCTAGCCAGACAAATAGGATCTATCCTGTAGATAGCATGAAGTTAATTTAGGGTTAACTAGCAATGATTGAGTCTGCAAGTGTACCGGTTGTCAAGTAATATCTCTCGTGCAACCATGAGAGGGTCATATTCCCTAGGGTCCCAAGAGTTGCTATTACTTTCCCCTAAACAACACTATCTAGTCTAACAAAAGTAGATTTAAAACAATATAAGAAAACTAATAAGAGAGATAACTATAGACAAATTGGACTAAGGCACACCACATAAGCACTTTAAGGAATCAAGTAGTAATGAAAGAGTGAGGTCCCAGGCGAGGATCCCCTCGGGACTACTAAAGGTAGAAGGATGCTAGAATTACACAGGCAATGGTGGTTTTGGGCCAAGAGACATTCAAAAGTAGGTTACCCCGATAGTCACGGTGATAACCCCTAATCCCATACAAGTATTGGGTTGGAATCGCTTCCACCTAAATCCTCCTATGATTGCATTACGGCTAGGGAAATCTCTAATTAGGGTCAAACTTAATATCTAGGTTCATCCCTAATGGTTGGAGGGGTACGAAATACACGATGGTCAAGGCATATTCACACAACCAAGTACAACCTAGAAATCAAACCATAGAGTTCTCATGCAATTTGATACATCAAAGAACACAAAGCTTAAACTACAAACCAAACCAAATACCATAAATGTAAATCACAATATCCATACAAGCAAGTTCATCTCAAGGTTCACCGGATGCTCGGTGACCTTAGGAGTCTAGTTCAACATGAATAAAAGAGAGATCTCGAGATACAAATGAAACAATAATGAAACCAAAGAAACTTTGTCGAAATGTTGACTAGAAGTTGGTGAGGAGAGCTCGTCGGATCCGCATTGGCAAGCTCCTTGATGTTTTCCTTGAGAGCACTCCTTTTCTCCCCTTGGATTTGCACCTTAGATCTGCCTTCTCCTACTGCCTTGAAGCCCTAGAAGATGATGGTGGAGAAAGGGTGGCCAAAAGACCCCTTAGATGAAGCCCTATCCCCATTTAAAAAATGATCTCGGGATTGCTTGCGGCTTGGCTCATGGTCAGAAAATGTGCCGTGAGAATCCTTAGAAAACTTGTCAAATTTTCAGTAAGTTGCTATAGTGACTGTTACAGTAAAATTGTACAGTGAATGCTACAGTACTGTTTCTTCAGTCGGCTTGTAGTCGACTTCATGGCAGTGCCCATGAGGAATTATAGACTTAGCTTTTTCTTCAAATCTTTGTGCTTTAGGCTGCTATAGCAATGTTACAGTGCCTGGGACTCTAAAACGCCATTTTTGGTGTCGATTTTTTCTTGAATTGTGTTTTAGAGCTCACCTAGGCTTCTTTTATGCTTGCAACACAAAAGGAACCAATTAAACCATAAAAGGGCATCGATTCATAAATAAATACACAAATCATACACAACAAATATGTATAAAATACATACATTTAGGCGTTTATCAAGCAACTTAAATTACTATTGCACTAACAGGAAACTAGCAATAAAAAATCAATGCTCATGTGGCTATCGACAATCCCCACATCAAGTTAATAATGAACCCCAACAAGGCAATCAACGCAAAGATGAATAAAAAATATGAATAAAAGGGAGACCACAAGGAAACTCAGGAATGATATCACTAAAATCAAAGCATTAGAAGTCAAGGTTCATAATCCAAGGTACCAAAAGACTAGCCCCTCATAGTCTTATAAATAATCCTAGGAAAGCAATAAGAGAAACATAAATTATCCATTAAATTGCTTTCTTGCTTGACAATCACATAGGAGAAGGCTTAACAATGCTTATCGCCAATGATCCTCTTTTTCCATGCTTGTCTCCATTCCTGATCTAGCCTTGAATGGTGCTGATGACTGCCCTAACTTGTGCCTCCAGAAAGAGAGAAGAAGATCCCTTCTGACAACGCCCCTTGCGTATGTCCCGCAAGTGCACAGGTTTGTCAAAGTAATAAAATCCCAGGTGAGTGGGTATCGTAATCATAGGGAGTAGAGAGTAAAAATACTTAAATGATTTCTTAACTAAGTGAAATATGAATAGTGATTTGTGTGACAAGATGTAATGCAAACAAAAGTAAAAGGGACAAGAGAGAGAGCACAAGTAAAGGAGAGGTAAGGCAATTGATATAAATGGGGTACTCAGATATTGATCCGCCTAGAACATTCATTTCAAGTGCAAAAACCCTCTATTATGCTTCCTAACTAATGCATTAATGAGTCGTGGAGATCCTTTAATACATGGTCCCAAATCTAAGGTCAACCATGCCTAACCCTATACATGTCCCGGAGGAGAAATTGGACAATCTCTCAACCTCGCACTCGTATAGAATTGCAATGAGTTCTAGGAATTCCAAGTGAAAAATCCTTTTTCTATATGTAGACCTAACCCTTTGGTTCAGGCGGAAGGTCCCTAGCCACAATTAAGCCCTAGATGCTAAAATCACTTCAACGCTTCACTCCATCGCACTCGCAACTAAGCCCCAGCGGAAGGTCATCCCTTAGCCCATTCACTCTACTATGACTGCAAAGAACTCGAGGAATTGGAGGTAGAATAAATCACACCAGAGGGGAAAGGGGACGCTCCGCTATCTCTCACTCACCCTCTCAATCCTCTCCAATCTAGCTCTGTCTAACTATCATGGTGTGTCACTCACTCACAAGTGTTACCAACAAGAACTCTCAACCCTAGTGTCACTCTAAGGGAGTATTCATACAATCAATGCATTAAGATTGGAACTCAATAAAAACATCAATTAATGAAAGCATAATAACAAGGTTCAATGAAACGAATACATCCTAGGGTTCACAATCCAAGTACCCAGTAGGGGGTTTAGCTCTCCATGGAGCTAATTACAATAAATGAAATCGAATATAAAAGTAATAAATCAATAGAAAACCCCTTGATAGTTGTGACGATGGTCTTGTGGAGAGTCCTCTACTCGTCTAAAAGTCCCTTTGTCCGGCCTAGGATACACCTCGCCGGATCGATGCCGACGAAAGCTCTCCCACTAACCTTCTTCCAAACAGAGCGCAATGTCAGAGCCGTAGAACCTCTCCAAATCCCTAGCCAATACATCTCAAAACCCTAGCCGCAATCCTCTCTTAAGTTGTGGAAAAGATGGAGAAAAGAAGGCTGAAATCGGGGCTGAAATCAGCTTTTAAAAGGCTGGAATCGGGAATCCACATGCGCTTGTGGATATTCCACACGGGCTTGTGGAATTATCACATGGGCGTGTGGAATTTCCACACGCCCATGTGGCTTCTCTGAACAACTCCTTCTTTAGCCGACTGTGAACAGCACCTGCTACAGTATTTTGCTACGGTGTTGCTACAGTGCCTGCTATAGTACCAGTCCAAAACACTCCCGAAACGATGCTTTCATTGAGGTAACGTAAACGGGCACATGTTTACATTGTAGATCACTTTGCTTCTTTAATGAAAGGCTGCGTTGGTGGAGATCTTGTTACATATGCACAAGCCAGAATACTTAGAATGTGACTGCCTTTGTGCCCCTCCAAATCATTGTACTAGCTTGAATACAAGGAGGTTGGCACATATTCTAGAATCTTGAACCCGACTTATGTCTTCACGTTTGATTTTTCTCAAGATTTCCTCCAAATGGTGCACTCACGATCTACATTGGCTTCTTTCTCTAAGATTCGGCTTCACAATCCTATATGCATGAAAGTAACATAAATACACACATATTAGTGTTAAAACCTGATAAAAGTAATGCTCATCATAAGGAAAGAACACTTCGCATTCTTATCACACAAGCACTTATCAAACTCCCCCACACTTAAGCATTTGCTTGTCCTCAAGCAAAAATTGAAACATTGTATGTATAGATGAAGGAAATATTGGAAGTGCTTGGCCTTAGGTTCACCAAAGCATGCAAAGAGAGCATTCTACAAGTAAGGAAAATTTCAGCACTAAATACGAAAAATCAATGCTCTAGCTAAAAACTTGAATCAAAAAGGACAACAAACCTGAAATCGTGTGTATGAACTCACTCAAGTCAACCCAAAGTATACTCCTCAAAGTTCTACGTATAAGGGACTTATTTATCTATAAAAGGTAACAAAAATTCAAAAAGTTTAGTAGCTTCACTCATCATAAGGAAAGAACACTTCACATTCTTATCACACAAGCACTTATCACCTTCAAAATCTAACTTTAAGGCTTAAATAAACCTTTCCAGATGTAAGCACCCCCATGATGATAGCTGTGTTGATGACTGCGCTTGGCTCCAGATCCTGGGAAACCAGTAAATCACACTGAGCATGGTGACCATGCTGATATTCCCAAGAGATTTCCAGTAAAATGCACTGGGGTAAGCACGCCCATGCTTTCGACCATGCTTTCTTAACACGATGATGCTAGGGATAGTGAAACCGTACTCCACAATTCTATACAGACTCTAGTAAAATGCACGGGCTCTCATCATGCCCGTGTTTCCAAGCACGGGTGTGCTTCGGACCCTGCTTGTCTCGAAACTTGTATTCCAATGCTGTTTTGCATCAGAATTAGTCTCTTTTTGTTATTTTTGGTAAACCTCAATTATTTGCAACATTTAGTAAATATACCACAAGTAGCATTAGTTTATGATAAAAGCACGCTAAAAGGACAAGTAAAACACACAATAGGGTATATAAAATATCTATATAAAATGCACTCATCAATTTTCATGTCAAGAATCGGAGGTTAACCACTGAAATTTCAATTAAAAGGTACATGGTGCCATTACTATCCCTAGCAAGCATCAGTGATACCTATTTAACTAAGTGTGTTCTAATTGCATGGATCTCTAATAAGTGCCTAAATGTATGTGTTTTATACTTATGAGTTATGTACTTTTCATTCATATTTTGATGAATCGATGTTCTTTTCACATTTAAATTTTTTTAATTGTGTTATAGGCCTAGAAGAAGTCGAGTTGAGCTCAAGAACACATTCGAGAAGAAATCTAGACTAAAAATGGTATTTTAGGGCTCTGGGCACTGTAGTGGAATTGTATCAGGCACTGTAACACAAAGGAACTGTATCATGACCCTACAAGGGGAAGCTAGAGCAAGCTTATGTAAGCATAGTCACTAGCATTGGTAAGGGCACGCCTGTGGTTGCTCCTAAAAACCAAATTTCTATAGCTCCTGCAAAATGCACGGTGACAAGCATGACCGTGCTTGCATGGAAAAATAGGGGAGGTTCAGAATATAACACATACACTCCTGAACAACCACTAGCTTGAAAATAGAGCTTTGGAACTAAAATTTGAGCACATTTGAGCTCACAAAGACCCACACAAGAGAGGAAAAACTCAAGTCTGACAACAACAAACAACCAACAAAGAGCATAAAACAAAGAAAAACAAAACACAACCCAGAAGAAGAAAAACACAAGAACAAACACGAAAACACTTGGGTTGCCTCAGAAGAAGCGCTTGTTTAACGTCACTAGCTTGACATACCTTGTAGCGCTTATGGTGCATCATAAAATTGATTTCCACCAAAATTTCCTTTAGGCTGCACAAAAGTGTAAGGGGTTAATGATTCAATAAAAAAAATTCACTTTTATTTAAAACCAAAGGATACATACAACACTAGGAAAGGTTGGTGGACTAATGCTCTTGTTGTTACTAGTTATACAATGCTTTCACCACCTTCTATCATGAGAGGCTTTATTATCTACCAACTTAAGTTCCCCCTTGAACTCTTCGCTGTGGTATTGTGGATGGAGCTCCTCCATGAATCCATCTGGCGGTTCTTCATCATCAAGTAATTCAAACAAGCCATCTTTCATCCACGTGTCCTGCACAAAATCTGAAACACAATCATCAATAATATCTGAGGCATAGCACGTGTGCTCCCCATCAATAGAGTGGCACATATCATATTTCAACTTGAATACCACTTCTTCATCACCCACTCTTAATACCATTCGATCATCCTTTACATCAATTAAAGCTTATGTTGTCACCAAAAATGGTCACCCAAGTATCAAAGGAACCTCAGCCTTGTTGTCCAAGTCTAGAATGATCAAATTCACCGGGAAGATGAATCGGTCCAACTTGACCGACACATTTTCAATAATGCCCATGGGGTGACGCACTGAATAATCAGTGAGCTGTAGAGTCATCTTTGTCATCTTAAGCTCACTAAGCCACAACTTTTGGAAAATCTTGTGAGGCATCAAGTTGATACTTGCCTCTAGGTCGGCAAGTGCATTTTTATTAAGCATCCTCCCAATAGTACACGGGATGATAAAACCTCCCGGGTCTTTCTCTTTCTTTTTGATTCTGTTGGAGATGATGGAGCTTTCCTCTCTCAAAGTAATGATGTACATCTCTTCTACATTCCTCTAGTTAGTCAATAGTTCCTTGAGGAACTTAGCATAGCAAGGCATTTGAGCAAGGGCCTGAACAAATGGAACATTGATGTGTAAGATCTTGAACATTTCATGGAATTTCTTAAATTGCTCATCTTTTGATCTTTCTTCATCTTAGCCAAATAGGGTAGCTTAGGTTGAAAGCTAGGAATCTTGGTCTCATCCTTGATTTGCTCACTCTCACTTTGCTCACCATTATGACCAATTAATGTGTTCTTCGTAATCACAACTTCAGGTTCAGGAGATGTATTCTCACACCCTTGAGTTAGGGAGATGCCAATTTCCTTCCACTTCTCAAAGTGACTACTTTTAGGGACTCATGGGGATTAACCTCTGTGTTTCTTGGCAATGAACCTGGAGGACATTTAGTAAGAGTCTTGGGAATTTGTGCCACTTGATGTTCCAGATTCTACAAGGAGGCTTGTTGGTTCTTTAGCAATTCTTCATATCCCCGTGAGACAGACATCAATTTCTTAGATGTATCTTGCTAACAAGGTTTCAAGAGTTGGATCCTTTCCTTCTTGATATAGTGGTCAAGGAGGTGGAGGTTCAGGATGTGGTGGCTTGAACTACCATTATGATCCTTGTCCTTATTGGCTCCAAGAGAAATTTGTGTGGTTCCTCAACCCCAGATTGTAAATGCTACTGTAAGGGTTATTTTGGAACCTTTTGTTCTGACCCATGTAATCTACTTGTTCTGTGCTAGAAATCCCCTTATGAGATGGAACAATTTGCCTTGCTTGGTCACCCCCAAGCTTCACAACTCATGATTGGTGCTTGTTGTTGAACTTGAATAGCATCCAACCTCTTTGTAATAGCTTCCACCTGTGCTGCTAGGGTAGTCAGTGCATCAACCTCATAGATTCTAGCAAATTTCACTGGCTTGTTTCTTTCTGAGTTTCACTGATAGCCATTTGATGCCATGTCATCAATAAGGATATAAGCTTTAGTTGGTTATTAAGTGCAAAGAAAACCCCAGCTACCACATTTAACATCTGCATGGTAGCCAAGTTCAAACCATTATAAAAAAAATCTGAATCTACATCAACTCGACAATCCATGTTGAGGGCATTTCCTCAACAATTCCTTGTATTTTTCCCATGCCTCATTTAAAGTTTTAGACTCCATTTGTCGAAAAGAAGATATATTATTTTTGAGCTTTGATAAGTGCTTGAGTGAACACATTTCTTGATATGTTTTACATTCATTAAGCATCATTTTTATAATGTTTTATGTTTCATAAATTGTATTTGGTGTTCCTTTCTGCAAATAGGGCTGTAAAAACTTTTAGAGATAAAAGAAAGCAAAGATAGGTTATGTAAGCACAATTTGGGAGTTTTTTGCATGACATAAGGATCAAGACACAAGCAGCACCTTTACACATGGAGTGTGTGTCAACTTCTGAAAGAATTCAAGTTAAATTATGAGCAAGAAGGGCACAAGGATAGCCACACTTCCATGTTCTGACTTGTGCAAAGACTTCAAGAGCCTTCCCAATGAGGTTAAATCGACAAATAAGCTTTATACCCTACCACACGAGCGTGTGCCCGGCCGTGTGGCCTCAAGAAATACTGTAGTAGCACTGTAGACAATCAATGTAGCAAAATACTCTCACTTGAGAGGATGGTAGTTCACACGGTCACGTGGAGACATTTGACAGCCTCAATTTCATAGTATAAATTGCCATTTTTCCTTATTCTTTTGATATCTTTCATGTAGCTATTAAGATGTGAGGCGGCTAGGGTTTGGAGATGATGTATTTGTGGCTTAGGAGATATTTCTTCATTAACTTTAATCTATCCCTTCTATATCATAGCATCAAGGAAGCCACCGGTAACCCTAGCTTTAGAATGGATTCCATCAAAATGTTGAAACTCTTCATCAAGGCCATCAACACAGATATAGGGGGAAGGGGTTTTATTTCTATGGCTTTTGAATACTTTCATTCATTAATTGCTTGTTTTATATATTGCTCCATGGAGAACTAAACCTCTAGTTTTAATTTTGTGTGGATTTGCTTTATGTTTCTATTTAATCAGAGTTTGGTTAAGTTTCAATTTTTTTTTCTTAATGCTTGTTTGCCTTACTGATCTTATGGTTGTTTGGTTTGCATGATTTGTTAACCTTAGTGAGAGAAAGGTCTCCATTAGGGTTAGAAACTTAGGATTGAAGAGGGTTGAGATGGGGAGTCATGAGATAGTGGATCGTACCCTTTTTCCTATGATTGGTGTATTCTATCTCCATTTTCCTCTGCTTTAAGCAACCATATGCCATGTGAGGTGTTGAGACTAAGAGATTTCTCTACCGGAACCTCATAGGGGGTTAGGGACATTTTACCTAGAAGTAGGGCTACGCCTATTCTTAGGAATATGATACATAGTTTGGAATCCCTAGAGTGCTTTGTGGTCATATGTGGTGTGAGGTGTTGAACTGAGAGATTTCTCTACAGGGACCTCGCATGGGACTAGTATCGGTGATGTAAATGCATGATCCAATTATCTGTGGATTTTGATGAATTAACCTACTATTTCTAGAAACACTTTGTACACCTAATACTAATATTTAAATCCTAAGGGGAGCATCGCCCGGATACCCCACTCTACTTATTGAGATCTCTCTCTATTTTACCCTTGCATATTTATCTTCAGTATTCATTTCTTTGCACATTAGATCATCACATGATCTTATTTATTAGGTTAGATAGCAGAGAAACAGTTAGTACTTGTAACCCTGTTCCCTAGAGATTCGACTACCCTACCTGTTGGGTACAATTTATTACTTGAATAACCTGTGCACTTGTGGACACATGCAAGGGCTGCGTCAAGTTTTTGGCGTTGATGCTGTGTAACAGGATACTAGGAACGGTAGGACTTTGTTGCTTTAGCCGTTTATCTTTTTCATTGTTTTTTCTATTTCACATTTTCTTTTTCTCCCATCATTCTGATTGGTTTTCATTTTGTTTTTGTCTATTTCACTCTATCTTTTTCCACTATTCTCATTTGTTTTATTTTTTCATGTATTACTTTTTCTTACAAGGTACTTGAATGATGATTGATCCAATTGCAATTTTGTCTATTCAAATTGAAGCTATCAATAGACAGATTGGCAGAATGTTTTTTGCACAACAACAAAGCAATCTAATTGTCAACACATATCATCCAAATCAAAGGAGCTACCCAAACCCCATATGGAATATTGTTGGACAGCAATGGAAATCACCTCAAGAAAAATTTTAGTGGATGACAAACAAGAAGAGGATGTACTTCGGTTGGAAAGAGTATTAGCAAAAATTATTAAAGCATCCAATGCATGTTTTGAAAATATTGAGGCCACATTAAGATGTCAAGAAATCTCCATCAAAAACCTTGAGCATAGAATAGGAGAGATATTGGTCACACTTGCTAAGGACAAGAAGAATTTGAACAAGTAAGGCAAGTTTCTTCCAGACATGATGAGGCCATGAACGACAATGATAAAGTAGGGCAAAACAAGTATAATGCTGTAGAAATTGATGAGAAGGAAGGTGAACAAAATTTTAAGAATTGGGATTGCTTGAATGGACATTGTGCTTGTGAGAAAGAAACGTTTCAAGGAGGTTTGCTAAGGTCATACTTCTTTCAAGCTGAAAATACATAAGAAGAAGCAAACCCTAAGGTAATGGATTAAGCATCTCTCTTTAGGATTGATCAAATAAAAAAAATGTAAGAAAGAGATTCTCGGTATGAGAGAAGATGTGGGTAGGAGCACACTCTTTTTAAACCTCCATAAGGCAAGGAAGAGGTACATCAAGCTTAAAGACGTAAAACAAGTGCTTCTTGGGAGGCAACCCAAGTTTTACATTTTCTCTAGCTTAGTTTTTATATTCCTACAGAAATAACTTTCCATGAGTGTCAATCTTTGTTAATTTCTGCTGATGTTGAGTTTTTCATGAAAAGTTTTGGTGTTTTAATGTGTATGCATGTGTATGGCATGGTTTAGGGTGATATTCATGTTTTTAGTTGGGAAATTGGACTTAAATTGAGGAATGAAAATTTTTGTGTGGATGTTTTTCTGTAAAAATTCTGCATCCCACATGGGGATGTGGAATTTCCACATCCCCGTGTATAGTACCCACAACCCCATGTGGAGTTCTCACACCACCATGTGGGGTAAATTGATGAAGGGGGCCACTATTCACCACTTTCATTCACACAACCCTTCATCTTTCACACACACCCTCATCAAGAGTCATACATATTGGGCTCCCAACCATTTTTTGCTTAGTTATTTAAAGGTTTAGAAGAGTTTTTCGGCCATCACAAAAAAGTTTTCTTCTCCGATTGACACTGGTAAGCTTTCATCTTTCTAACCTTCTCCATGTCTCCATTTTCTAGATCTATGTGGATTTCTTGGTTTCTTATCAATTTTATTCATGGAATTACTTGTAAACACCTTGGTATCATTGTAGAAAGATTTTCCCATGCCGTTGTAGCCCGACCATGGCATTTTTTCCATGGGCGGGATCCCACGTGGATGCATGGGCAGCCCACGTGCCTGCGTGGGTTGGAAAAACATTCCAGCTCGTCCACCCATGCGGTTGGCCTGCCAACAAGCCCGAGTGGGCCAAAAATATTTTCTAGCAGATACACCTGGGCGGGTAGATTCCTTCACTTCACCAAATTATGCTAATTTGAATTTTCTTGACTCTTATCTTGCATGTATGGCACCAAGGAAAAAAAAGCTTGCCCAAAAATGACTTGATCATATACAGCTGACCTTGGATGAGGACATTACTTCTGACACACCAGCCGCACCAGCAGATGATACCAATGCTTGAGGCATTCCACTCATGAGACTTCATTTTCTTTTCTTATGCTTTTTATTTTTTTCTTTGTTATTTTATCTTTTGGTCTTGTGTATTGATGTGTTTTCTGCATGTGCATGGGTCGCACACAAGTAATATAGTAGTACTCCATAAAGGGTAGGGTTAGAGAACCTCAGGAACTGGACTAAAAGTACTCGCTCAACACTAATCTCTAGTAAAGAATGAATTGGTGATAGGATTACTTAAAATATAAGAGAGAATAAAGAGGTAAAGGAAAAGAGAAAAGAGAATAGGCAATTGGATTGAGTGTCAACAACAAGAGAATAATGCCCTAGGATGTTTCCTAAGCACTTAGTGATGCTCACTTGCTCTTAAGGTTTACTAGGTACATTCTTAGGCTCTAGTGTGTGCTCAAAAGCAATATTGCAACTAAGGCTCTAAATTACATCAAGTTTTGCAAAGATAACTATGGATTCAAGCTCACCAAGTTATGCTATTGCCTAGGGCAACAACAACTGTGACAATCCACCACCATGTTTTATCTAAGCAACTACGCAAGTCAAGCACATCAAGTTTTCCAATACAAGATTTAACACAAGAACCAAAAGAACTCCATAAATCAAGAAAAGTTCAAGTGTTTAAAGCATACAAAGTGATAAAGTTTCCACCCCATGGCACCTTGGCCGGCTAGGCCCTCATGGGTGGATACAACATGGAGGAGATAACACTAGATCTAAAGAAAAAAACATGACTCCCTTCTCTTTGAGATTTGCCTCCAATGTCGACTCCGTGTGCTAGCACCACTTTCCTTGTGCCTCCGACTTGTTCCTTGATGCCTTAGAAGGTGTGGATAAGCTTGATCTTTGATCTTATCAATGTTCTCCTAGTGGAGAAGAAAATCCCTGAACAAAGATGGAAAGGAAACCCTAAAAACTAGAGTTAAATAGAGGGGATTCAAGCTCGACACGGTTTGCACATGAGCGTGTCCAGACCATGTCATGTCAGGGGAAAACTGAGTGAAATGGAATGCCTCCACCTGGAAGATTCAGTGGAAGGGACACGGTCATGTCTTGACCGTGCAATGATGTGGCACGAGCGTGTCAGGAGCACCCGACGCGTGTTACCTGTTCTTCAATAAAATTTCCTTTGGCCTGGTTTTTTCAGTGGCATGGACATGATCGTGTCCTGATCGTGTCAATCTTGGAAGCACCCTTTTACACAGATTTCTTGCTGGATCGACGTCAGGCTGAGATATTCAGTGGGCATGACATGAGCGTGTCCAGCCCGTGTCCAACTTGAGTACTTGAGCTCTTTTTGAATATTCACTCGTTTTCTTCCCGATTTCACTCCAAATTACATCGAGCCCCTATTCCTTCATATATAACAAAAATACCTGTAATAGTACTGCTCATGCATAAAAGCAAACTTGAAAACAAGAAAAATGATAGATTTGGGGCATGCAAACATATATTCAAAGTGCACTCATCAAATACCCCCACATTTGAGTTGTTGCTTATCCTCAAGAAATCACCAAACTCTTAATAACAAGGAAGATGAGTGCAATGCTTCCAATCTCAGGAAGAAGGTGATGAAGGTTGTAAACAGAGGGGAGACACGGCATAAAAACATGAATGCACAAGAACGACTATACTCTCACTTCCAATACTGATAAGTGCTTAAGTAGACATATTTTCCTATATGTTTTACATGCATTGAGCATCACTTTTACCATAGTTTATGTCTCATATTGTGTATTTAGTATTCTTTTGTGCAATTAGGTTGTGAATGCCTTGAAGAGTCAAAAGGAACCAAAGTAGGCTATAAAGATACTATGTTGAGAGTTCTTGTGCAATTCAAAGACCAAGACACGAGAGGAGTCATAAATGTGGAGAAGTGTGCCAACTTCCAAGGAGATTCAAGTCAATTCACTAGTTGGAAGGGCGCAAAGGCAATTACATCTTCATGTTCCTTCTCTTTGTGAAGATTACAAGACCTTTCAAAGATGCTTCGATGAAGAAAAGTCTTATAGCCTACCACATGATCGTGTGCCTGACTATGTGGCCACAAGAGGAGAATGTTTGGACAGTGTTTATGAAAAGTATTGTAGCAAAGTAATGTAGTAAATCAATGCAGCAATTTTACTATAGCAATACTATAGCAAAATTACTATTCACACGCCCGTGTGAAAACTCCTGCAGCCCACATGGTCACGTGGAAAATCCACATGGGCACATGGGGGCATGTAACATACATGGGTTTACGATTATAAATAGCCGATTTGCCCTATTCTTTGACATCTTTTGTGTATCTCTTGAGGGGTGAGACGGCTAGGGTTTGGAGAGGAGGTCTTTGCCAATTTGGAGGGTGTTCTTCACCAACTTTGATAGTTTACTTCGCTATTATAGCACTTGGGAAGCCACCAGTAGCCTAGCTTCAGAGAGGAATCCTTCAAGACGTTGAACTACTAACAACACCCCTTGCGTGTTACCCGCAAGTGCACGGGTTTGTCGAGTAATAAATTCCCAGGTGAGTAGGGTATTGTATCCAAAGAGAGTAGGGAGTAAAAATACTTAAATTGCTACTTAACCAAGTGAAAATAAAAAATGATTGTGTTGATAAGGTGTGGTGTAAACAAGAGTAAAAGAAATAAGAAAAAGAAGCACAAGTAGGTGAGAGATAAGGCAATCGATAAAAGTAGGGTACTTAAATACTGTTCCACCTAAGATAATCATTTCAAGTGCAAAACCAACTATTATGTTTCCTAACTAATGCATTAATGAGTCGTGGAGATCCTAAGATATATGGTCCTAAATCTAAGATCAACCATGACTAACTTTACACCAAGTCCTAGTGGAGAAATCGATCAATCTCAATACCTCACACTGTATACAGTTGCAAGATATTCTAGGGATTCCAAGTGATAAACCCTATTCCTATGTGTAGACCTAACCCTTTCATCCAGGCTGAATGTCCCTAGTCACAATTAAGCCCTAGGTGCTAAAATCACTTCAACGCTTCACTCTTTTGCCTTTGCAACTAAGCCCCAGCGGAAGGTCATCCCTTAGCTCGTTCACTCTACTATGATTGTAAAGAACTCTTGGAACGTGGAGGTAGAGTAAATCAAATCAAAGGGGAAAAGGGACCCTCCGCTACCTCTTGAATCACCCTCTCAACCTTCTCTAATCTAGCTTTGTCTAACCCTCATGACGTGTCACCCATCCACAAAGGTTATCAATATAGACTCTCAACCTTAGTGTCACCCTAAGGGAGAAATCATTCAACAAGCATTCAAGATCGGAGAAAATTGGAAGAGAAAAGGTGAAAAAGATTCCTAAAATCGGGCTAAATTGCGGCTTAAATAGGGTTGGAATCGGGCATCCATTTGCCCCTGTGGATATTTCCCACGGGCCTGTGGAATTTCCATACGGGAATGGGGAATTTCGACATGCTCGTGTGGATTCTCTGGCCGGTTGTGAACAGTACTGCTACAGTAGTCAGCCATGATACTGCCAATTAGACACTCTTCATCGAGGCAACATAAGCGGGCATACGTTTATGCCGTAGATCACGTCTTCTTTAATCAAAAGCTTCATTGGCAGAGATCTTGTCATCAATACACAAGTCGGGATATGCAAATGTGACTGCCTTTGTGCCCTCCAATCCATTGTAATGACTTGAATTCATGGAGGTTGTCACACATTCACATATCTTGGAGTCATACTTGTGTCTTCGCATTTGTTCCTTCCAAGATTCCACCAAACAATGCGATTACGATCTACTTTTGGCTTCTTTCTTCAATCCTTAGCTTCACAACCCTATATGCATAAAAGTAACACAAATGCACAAGTATTAGCGCTAAAGCCTGATAAAAGTAATGCTCATCATAAGGAAAGAACACTTCGCATTCTTATCACACAAGCACTTATCAAACTCCCCCACACTTAAGCTTGTGCTTGTCCTCAAGCAAAAATAAAATATTGAAGCATAGAAGAAGGAAATAATGAAAGTGCTCGGCCTTAGGTTCACTAAAGCATGCAAGGAAAACATTCTACAAGTAAGGGGAATTTCAACACTAAATACGAAAAATTAATGCTCTAGCTAAAAACTTGAATAAAAAAAGGACAACAAACCCGAAATCATGTAAGTGTGTGTTAACTCACTCAAGTCAACCCAAATTATACTCCTCAAAGTTCTAAATATAAGGGACTTATTTATCTACATAAAGTGACAAAAATTAAAAAGATGGTAGTAGCTTCACACATCCTCTAAGGTAGCACTTTCCAAATCGGCCGCTAATGTGGCTTTCACACTTTCAATGTGGTAGCTCTTTCTACCGGGGTGGTAGCTTTCACTCATCCTATGAGATAGCTCTTTCTCTCATTAGGGCATAACTAATATCCGACTTATGAGAGTAGCTTCATACTTCATAGGTGGTAGCTCTTTCCACCCATCAAGCACAACTAAACAATAAAACTATTTTGTTCTTTCTTTTCTTTTTTCCATTTTTTTTTTCATAATTAACAACAGAAACAATTATAACTAGTCCCTTTAACATCAAACTTGAGTTTCCAAAAGAGTTTATTGAGCGAGTAGTGCAACAAGTGTCAATCGGGCAAAAATTCTTAGAAATTCAAGAACAAACTAGAGCATGAAAATATTCAATGTTAAAATTCTCCTAAACTCAAGAATACAATCATTGCAACTAAGGTGAACCGCCATTGGCTATGTGATCATGTATGTCAATCAAAACTAATATAAAAGACATGTGCACTATGAAACTCCCCCCCCACACACACACTTAAGTTGTACATTGTCCCCAATGCACACATTCAAGCTCACTAATAATGTAAAACATTCAAGAAATATGTGGGAGAAGCAATCAAAACAATACTCCCCTGACTCCTAGTGGTGCATTTGATGGAGCTAAATCCTTGGGAGTGATGTTCCAACGAGTTGTTAAGCACACACGACCAAGTGCAAAAGCAACTTGGTCATGTCCATGAGTAGTTCTCAATTCCCATACTGACAAGACCATTTGCACGCATACATAAGGGGGTTCAGTGGAGCTCAATAAAACTAAAACAACCCGAGTATATAAAAGATAAAGCAATGAATACAACTCGAGACAAAGATAAGAGAAAATAAAAGATATACTCAGAAGGAAAATCCTTTCTGAGTAGTGCAAGTCTAGCAATAATATAAAATAAAACAAAGAAAAAAATAAAAACGATGAATCAAGCGTCGGTATCACGCTCTGGCTCTGTTGCTGCTACTGAATAATCGTATGGTGCCGGTGGATAAGGTAATGGTGATGCTGGAGGAGCTGGAGAAGTCCGTGGTCGCAGAACAAACGATGAGGCAACGTCTCGCTCAAGCATCTGCTGTAGTGTGTCAAAACGTGCCATAATCTCTATGTACTACTCGGCCAGTGTAGCTCGGACCTCCGCAATCTCTGTCCGTAACACCCCCACCGCACTCTCGAGCCTCTCAAATCGATCATAGGCTCAAGATGGTGAAAACAGGTGTACTAGTGGTGGCTCCTCTGCCTCAGGGAAGCTGGTGTTACCAAGGCATAAACCCTAGACCTGACCCTGCGAATCATCCCAATCAGTCGCAGCATCTCTATGCCCAAAGGAGAAGGTGTGCTCGTCTTCTCGGTCCCTTGAATCGCCTTTAGGAGACCCATGCCGATAACTAGTCTCGTGATGTACGGGCCTGAGAAAATGACTCCTGCTCTGATATACTGGCTCTGGTGGCGCATGTACTAAGCCAGAATGTGCCCAGATGAATTGGTTCTCTCTGCACCATGGAGTACAGGTATAATAGCTCCTGTCTGCTTAGTACCCCTGTGCTATCACCACGGTCGTTCACTGATCTGCTAAGAATGGCATGGATAAATCTGTATGATGGCTAAGAAAGGCAAGTACCCTTAAATACTCCTGGCTCATACTGCCCCTCCCCACAAAGTGTCCTATATGCTCCTTGGGGCGTCAGACTACCAGAATAATCCTTGGGTAATCAATCGTACTCCTCTGTATCTGTGTAAACCTCATCATACAAGCCCAGATAAATAAAAAACTGTGTAACACTCATACTATAATGATGGTCGAGTGCTTTGAACTGTATAACATCGACACTGTCAAATCTCGAGTACGATCACTCAAACTCAAATGATGAAAGTACCTCTAAAGTGAGCTGATGAATAACTGGCTCTCAGATAGACAAGAGACGCTGCCAGCTACTCACAGACAACATCCCCTTGATCTCATCTGCCATATCCTTAGGTGACTGAACTTCCCTGAGAATGCTCATGTCAGGGAATCGGGTCTAACCATTCCTGAACTTTGACAACTACTCGAAATGAGCCTGATGCTTAGGAATGGCGAAGTCCATGTGACCCGACTCAGGGGAATGCTCTCACGGATGCTTGTCAGCTTACTTCTTCGACTCGGGGGCCATTCCTGCAAGATTTGAAAAGAAATTCGATCAAGAATGCTCACAGGTTAATGCTGTAGAAATCCACATGATCGTAGGAATTTCCACACGTCCGTGTGGATCCACGGGGCGTGAAAAACGCATGGCCGCATGCTAAAAACTGACAAATACATCATCAAAACTACTCTAGCTTTTTCCTAAGCATGCATTCCCCCTCTAATTGTAGAAACAAAGCAAAATCCTCCAGTTTTAACAAGTAAAATCAAGAATTGTTGAGAAATTACCAAAATGGAGAAGGGAGAAGGGTTTACCGATGAGTTAGAGATGCAAAGCCTCAAATCAGCCGTAAAAATCAAGAAAAACTCTCCTAAATGATGCTGTGAGGTTGGGCGAGGGAGTGTTTGTGTTTTCTAGGCAATTGAAAGTGTGAAGGTGGAGAAACTCAATTAGATTTTAAAGAAAACCCACGACTCTAGAGTTTCTGTACATCCAAACGGGCGTGCAGAAATTACCCACACCCGTGCGCCTCTACGGGAGAGAGCCACAGGGGAAAACGCATGCCCATGTCCGCCCTCAGGAAAACACTCCTCTATCTCTGAACGCAACTGCATGGGTGTGCAGAAAATACCCACACCCATGCGCCTGACCTACAGGGGCATCTCCACGCCCCTGTGGTTCCTCTGTCCAACCTGAGAAAAACTCTAAGTGTTCTACACGCCTGTGTGGAAATAACAGACGTGCGAAAATTCTTACAGGGCAGTTCACAAGGGCAGACACATGCCTCTATGTCTTCTCGGGATGGAGGAGAAACTCTCTGCAGAGATTCACACGGGCGTGCGGAAATTACTCACACCCGTACGTTTATGGGAGAGTGATAAGTGCTTGAGTAGATATATTTTTATATATGTTTTACATGCATTGAGCATCATTTTTACTATGGTTTATGTCTCATATTGTGTATTTGGTGTTCTTTTATGCATATAGGTTGTGAATACCTTGAAGAATAAAAAGGAAGCAAAGATAGGCTATAAAGACACAATGTTGGGAGTTCTTGTTCAATTCAAGGACTAAGACTCGAGAGGAGTTCATAAACATGGAGATGTGTGCCAACTTTATTGAATATTTTTGTCCGATTGTTCTTTGTGCACTTTTCTCGCTCATTAGACCTATGAAGACTCTAGTTCATTTTGTTTGGGACTTTAGTATGCTAGTTTTTATTTTAAAAAAAAAAGAAAAAAAAAGATTGGAAATTGTTTGTTGTTTGTACATAGGGGGTGGAAAGAGCTACCACCCATGATGTATGTAGCTACTCTCATAAGTCGGATACTTGTTATGCCCTAATGAGAGAAAAAGCTATCTCATGGGATGTGTGAAAGCTACCATCCTTGGTAGAAAGAGCTACCTCCTCGAAAGTGTGAAAGCCACTTGGGAGGCATCTTGGGAAAGGGCTACCTTAGAGGTTGTGTGAAGCTACTACCTATTCTTTCTGTTTATAAATAAGTCCCGTGTTAATAAGAACTTGGTAGTGGACATAGTGTTGACATGAGTTGAGTTTTTCACACACACACGCTTTTGGATTTTATCACATTCATTTTTTATTGGATTGTTTGCTAGAGCATTGATTGTTTTGTCAAGTGTTTGATTCTCTCCATGACTGTAGAATTTTCTTCTTGTACTCTTTTGGTGAACCTAAGGCCAAGTACTTCTCTTTTCTTTCCATGAGTTTAATGTTTAATTTTGCTTGAGGACAAGCAAAGACTTAAGTGTGGGGGAGTTTGATAAGTGCTTGAATAGACATATTTTTATATATGTTTTACATGCATTGAGCATCATTTTTACTATGGTTTATGTCTCATATTGTGTATTTGGTGTTCTTTTATGCATATAGGTTGTGAATACCTTGAAGAGTAAAAAAGAAGCAAAGATAGGCTATAAAGACACAATGTTGGGAGTTCTTGTTAAATTCAAGTACCAAGACATGAGAGGAGTTCAAAAACATGTAGATGTGTGCCAACTTCTAAGAAGATTCAAGTCAATTCACTAGTTGGAAGGGCACAAAGGCAGCCACATCTTCATGTTCCTTCTCTTTGTGAAGATTGCAAGACCTCTCAAAGATACGTCAATGAAGAAAAGTTTTATAGCCTACCACATGGATGTGTGCCCGGACATGTGGCCTCAAGAGAAGAGTGTTTGAATCGCGTTTTGTGAATAGTACTGTAGCAACAGAAATGCAGCAATTTTACTGTAGCAATTTCACTATTCACGTGGAAATTCTTGCAGCCCATGCGGCCGCGTGGAAAATCCACACGGGCGCGTGAGGTCACGTGACAGGCGCGGTTTTGGGCTTTAAATAGGCCGTTTGCCCTATTTTTGAGGGACTTTTGGCGAGGGTTTTCGCGAGCACTTTGAAGGCAAGGCGGCTAGGGTTTTGGAGGAGGTCTTTGGCGATATTGGGGGCGTCCATCACCAACTTTTATCGATCTTCTCTCCGTCATAGCATAAAGGGAGCCTTCGGCGACCTAGCTTCGGAGAAGGATTCTTCAAGACGTTGGGCGACCCATCAAGGCCATCATCACGAATTTAAGGGGGTTTTACTTCATGGTTTTCATTGCTTTTCATTGTAATAATCATTGTTTTCTAACTTTCTCCATGGAGGGCTAACCCTTAGTAGGTATTTGGGCATGTGAACCCTAGGATCTATGTTTTTGTAATGATTTGCTTTATGTTTCTATTAAATCTGAGTTGATTTGAGTTTTAATCTTGTATTCCCATTGCTTGCTTATTTAACTAATCCTTGTGATTGATTGGATTCGCATGATTTGTTACTTTGATTTGAGAGAGGTCTCCATTAGAGTTAGAACTTTAAGGTTAAAGAGGGTTGAAAGGGTGAGTCATGAGATAGTGGAGTGTCCCCTTTCCCTTCCGATTGAGTGTTTCCCATCTCTGTATTCTTTAAACTCTATGCAACCATATTTGGTGTGAGGCATGAGATTGAGAGATTTCTCCGTCGGGACCTTGTAGTGGGTTAGAGATCCTTCGCCGGGAATTAGGGTTGGATCTATCTTTAGGAATCGGTTTCACTCTTAGGTGTCCTTAGAGCGTATTGCGGTCATATGGGGTGTGAGGTGTTGAGATTGAGCGATTTCTCCGCCGCGACCTTGTAGGGGACTAGTACCGGTGGCTTGGAGGCAAGGGTCAGTTGTTCTTGGATTACCTCAACTAATTAGACTCGGTTTAGAAGTATTTAGTGAATCATGAGCTTCATGTTAGATCCTAGGGGGAGCATTGTCCGGGTACCTCATCTTTATTGATTGAGATCTCCTTTACTTGTTTTCTTGCTCGTTTGCTTGCTTATTAATTCTCTTGCAATTAGTTCATTTCATCACATCCATTGATTTCGACTAGATAACTAAGAATTGGTTAATACTAATACTTCCGTTCCCTGTGGATTAGACTACCCACTCACCGGGGTAATTATTACTTCGACACCCGTGCACTTGCGGTTTACACGCATATTCGGACATGTCACAGAGTCATCCAGAGGGGCGAGTCCACACTCCTGTGTCTTCTCGGGATAAATTTGTAAGTCTCTATTAGAAGCATTTAGTGAATCATAAGCTTCATGTTAGATCCTAGGAGGGGCATTGTCCGGGTACCTCATCTTTATTGATTGAGATCTCCTTTACTTGTTTTCTTGCTCGTTTGCTTGCTTATTAATTCTCTTGCAATTAGTTCATTTCATCACATCCATTGATTTCAACTAAATAACTAAGAATTGGTTAATACTAATACTTTCGTTCCCTGTGGATTAGACTACCCACTCACCGGGGTAATTATTACTTCGACACCCGTGCACTTGCGGTGTACACGCATATTCGGGCATGTCAGAGAGTCATCCACAGGGGCGAGTCCACACTCCTGTGCCTTCTCGGGATAAATTTGTAAGTCTCTGCAGGAAAACGCACGCCCGTGGACTGTCACAAGGTCGTTCACAGGGGCCAGTCCACGCCCCTGTGCCCTCTCTAGATGATTTTTGAACGAAAATGCACGCCTATGCAGAAATTCCACAAGAATGTGTGTTTTCTCTGGACACTTCGAAAACACTGTAGGCTCTGCAGAAAATTCCTGAACATATATATAAACTCAAAGCCTGCCTTACAAAGCAACTTTACTCAGAGACAACACTGAAAATAAGCTAAAATAACCAAAACACAACAAAGCACACGATGACATCAAAAATCTACAAGAAAAATCATAACAAAAGCATTTAATGACCAAGACACCAACACTCATTCTTATTCATGCAAACTCTAATCTAAGAACTAGGAAAACAGTAAAAATTTGGGTTGCCTCCTAGAAAGTGCTTGTTTAACGTCACTAACCTTGACGTACCTTGTCTTACCTCACGGGGCTCATAGATGAAGGTTGCCCTCTTACCCATAACTTGAAAGCATGATGAGAAAAGCCTCTTGAAGGTAAAGGTGGAGTCATCCAGCTCGGTATATCCTAGCAAAGGTTCATCCAACTTGTTTGGTTCTTGCGCATCCCCAACAGCCTTGAAGCGTTTCCAGTGGAGTCTCCTTGCCCGCTTCATCTTCCGGAGCACCTTCTTCATGATCCCTGGGGTAGATGGCACCTTCTCCTCTAGACAAAGCACCATTACTTCCTCATTAACCTCATCTTGGTCTAGTAACCCTTTGTACGGGTCCGGATTGAATATTTCTTGCACATATTCATCAATTATCTCATCAGTAGTGTCGAGAAAATAAAGAGTATCATCAAAGTCAAGAGAATGCCGCATGGCTTCGGCGAGGCGGTATGTGAGCTTATCATCTCCAACCCTCAGTGTCAACTCGCCGCCGTCCATGTCAATCAATGCCTTGGAAGTGTGTAAGAATGGCCTCCCAAGTATCAAAGGAACATCTACATCCTCATCGACGTCCAACACCACAAAGTCTACAGGAAATATATACTTGTCGACCTTGACAAGCACATCTTCAATGATGGCCAAGGCTCTCCTAAGTCTAGCTTCTGAAAGAAAGAATATGGCATGGCATTGATACTAGACCCAGAATCTACCAATGCCATTTCTTCACCCAAATTGCCAATGTTGCACAGGATGATGAAACTTCCTGGGTCTTTCTTCTTGTTCGGCATGTTCTTTTGCAACACTGTCGGGCAAGATGCATCTAGAATCACGGAGGCACTCTCCTCCAATTTCATTTTGTTGGTTAATAAATCTTTCAAGAACTTGGCATACCTAGGCATTTGGGATAATGCCTCAACAAAGTGAATGTTTATATGTAGTTGCCTAAACAAATCCAGAAACGTCTTGTACTGCTCATCCACTTGGTCGTTCTTCAATCCAAAGGGATAAGGGATTCTTGGCTTGTAAGGTGGGGGTGCAACCTCTTTATCCTTGGTTGCTTCCATCTTAACCTCTACAACCTCCGGTGCTTAAACATTGGTCTTCTCACTATGAGGTCTACCTTCAACTTCACGACCACTTCTCAAAGTGCTCGCCTTCACTTGTTCTCTTAGATTAGTCTTGGTGTTGCTAGGTAGACTTCCTTGAGGTCTCTGATAGAGACTTTCTAATTTGCCGCACTTGATTTTCTAGATTGTGCAATAAAGCGGTGTGTTTACGAAGTGTAGCCTCGACCGATTGGAACTGTAACTCTGATGATTGCACAAATCAAGTCAAGGCCTTCTCTTGATCGGTCATCTCGGTCTCCAAACCTGAAACTCGATTACCCATGTTTGGGGCTTGTTATTGTTGAAAACTTAGTGGTGCGGTGGCCTTTTGTTGCCTTTGGTTGTTCCATGAAAAATTAGAGTGGTTCCTCCAACCTGAATTGTAGGTATTGTTATAAGGGTTACCTCGGTTTCTCATTGCATTACCCACATAATCAACTTGCTCAGTGGAGGGTGTACCACCAACTGCTATCAGGCAATCGGAGGAGGCATATCCTCCACCGTACCCGATGCAAGTAGTCACGGCCACCACTCTATTAGAAGTTAGAAGGTCTAACTTTTTACTCAATGATTTTACTTGGGCCGCCAAAGAAGTGACTGCATCTATTTCATGGAGTTCGGTCACTTTCTTCTTTTCCCACGCATTGTAGGGCTTCTTCCGGGGTTTTATTCCCCATTGTACCTCTTGTGGCGGCATCTAGCAATTGCCTTATACTCGGATTCAACACATTATAGAAAGTCTGAATAATCATCCATTCGGGAAATTCGTGTTGTGGGCACCTGCACAAAAGGTCCTTGAAGTGCTCCCATGTCTCAAACAATGATTCCAATTCCATGTGCACAAATGACGATATCTCATTGTGAAGCTTGGCCGACATCCCCGGAGGAAAGTATCTTGCAAGGAAAGCTTCGACCATCTCATTCCAAGTCGTGATGGATGCTTTTGGCAAGAAATGAAGCCACTTCTTGGCTCTCCCTTTGAGTAAAAATGGGAAAGCCCTCAATCTGATAGCATCATCCAATACACCGTTAATCTTCAGCATATCATAAACTGATAAGAAGTTCTCTATATGGTTGTTTGGATCCTCATCGGCCATACCATTAAACTGCTCTGACTGCTGAATCATTTGGATGAATGGCGGCTTTAGCTCAAAGTTCGGAGCCGTAATCGGGGTCGCACAATACTCTATTGTGTGCCCAAAACTGAGCGTCTAGCATAATCAGAAAGTGTTCTCTGTTGCTCATTCTGTTCTACCATATTATCTGACCCTTGACTTTCCTCTTTAGCTCAGATTGACTGTTCCTGTACAGGTTCTTTCCCCCTTCTTCTAAGTGTTCGCTCAAGCTCAGGATCTCCTTCAACAATTTATGAAGGGTTTCCTCGGGTCATAACCTGGAGCTGCAACCAAAAACAAAAAAAAAAAATCAGAACGATGATATAATAAGAAAATGTGAAATAGAATGAATGAATGAATGGCTAAGAAGCAAAGTGTAAAGTATCTCTAAACATCTACTCCCCGGCAACGGTGCCAAAAACTTGACAACGCCCCTTGCATGTTACCCGCAAGTGCACTGGTTTGGCGAGTAATAAATTTCCAGGTGAGTGGGGTATCGTATCAACAGGGAGTAGGGAGTAGAAATACTTAAATTGCTACTTAACCAAGTGAAAATGAATAATGATTGTGTTGATAAGGTGTGGTGTAAACAAGAGTAAAAGAAATAAGAAAATGAAGCACAAGTAGGTGAGAGATAAGGCAATTGATAGAAGTGGGGTACTTGGATACTGTTTCGCCTAAGATAATCGTTTCAAGTGCAAAACCAACTATTATTCTTCCTAACTAATGCATTAATGAGTTGTGGAGATCCTAAAATATATGGTCCAAAATCTAAGGTCAACCATGACTTTCTACACCAAGTCCCAGTTGAGAAATCGATCAATCTCAACACCACGCACTGTTTACAGTTGCGAGCCACTCTAGGAATTCCATGTGATAAACTCTATTCCTATGTATAGGCCTAACCCTTTGGTCCAGGCGGAAGGTCCCTAGTCAAAATTATGCCCTAGGTGCTAAAATCACTTTAACGCTTCACTCTGTTGCCTTTGCAACTAAGCCCCAGCGGAAGGTCATCCCTTAGCCCGTTCACTCTACTATGACCGCAAAGAACTCTTGGAATGTGGAGGTAGAGTAAATCAAATCGAAAGGGAAAGGGGACGCTCCGCTACCTCTCGACTCACCCTCTCAACCCTCTCTTATCTAGCTTTGTCTAACCCTCATGGCATGTCACCCATCCATAAAAGTTACAAATATAGACTCTCAACCCTAGTGTAGAGAAATCATTCAAAAAGCATTCAAGATTGGAACTCAATTTAAACATCAATAAAGAAAATCATAATAAAAGGTGTAAAGAAACAATAGCATCCTAGGGTTCACAAATCCAAGTACTCACTAGGGGGTTTAGCTCTCCATGGAGCTAGTTATAATCAATAATGAAATCAAATATAAAAACAAGTAATCCATAGAAAAATCCCCTCGTTGTTTGTGTCGATGGTCTTGTGGAGTAGTTGAGTCTTCTTTAAGGGTTTCCTTGTCAGACCTAGGGCACACCTCGCCAGATCTATGCCGATGAAAGCTCCCCCAATAACTTTCTTCCAAACAAATCATGATATCAAATCCTTCAAACCACTCCTAAGACATGCCAAAAGCCTCTCGGAACCCTAGTCGACGGCCTCTCAAATGATGGAGAAAAGTGGAAGAGAAGAGGTGAAAAAGATTCCTAAAATCGGGCTAAATCGCGGCTTAAATAGGGCATCCACATACCGCTGTGGATGTTTCCCACGGGCCCGTGGAATTTCAACACGGGCGTGGGGATTTTCCACAAGCCAGTGTGGATTCTCTGGAAATCTCATTTTTGGTCGGCTATGAACAGTACTACTACAGTAGTCGGCTAGAACACTCCCAATTCCATACTCTTTATTGAGGTAACATAAACGGGCACACGCTTATGCCATAGATCGCACGTATTCTTCAATCAAAAGATTTATTAGCGGAGATCTTGTCATCAATACACGAGTCAGGATATGCAAATGTGACTGCCTTTGTGCCCCTCTAATCCATTGTAATGACTTGAATTCACGGAGATTGGCACACATTCACGTATCTTGGAGTCCCACTTGTGTCTTCATGTTTGTTCCTTCCAAGATTGCACTAAACAATGCGATTACGATCTACTTTTGGCTTCTTTTTTCAATCCTTAGCTTCACAACCCTATATGCATGAAAGTAACACAAATGTACAAGGATTAGCACTAAAACCTGATAAAAGTAATACTCATCATAAGGAAAGAACACTTCGAATTCTTATCACACAAGCACTTATCAACTACCTATCAAGGCCAATCATCACGAATTCAAGGGGGGTTTTCTCTATGGATTTCGTTGCTTTTCATTCTATTAATCATTGTTTTATAACTTGCCCATGGAGGGGTAAAACCTAGTAGGTATTTGGGCATGTGAACCCTAGGATCTATTCTTTTGTATTGATTTGCTTTATGCTTCTATTTAATCTGAGTTGATTTGAGTTTTAAACTTGTGATTTCATTGCTTGCATATGTTATTGATCTTTGTGATTGATTTACATTGCATGATTGGTTACTTTGATGTGAGAGGTCTCCATTAAAGTTAGAACATTCGAGGTTAAAGAGGGTTGAGAGGATGAGTTATGAGATAGTAGAGTGTCCCCTTTCCCTTCAAATTGAGTGTTTTCTATCTCCGTATACCCTAGATTCTATGCAACCATATTTGGTGTGAGGCGTGAGATTGAGAGATTTCTCTACTGGGACATTGTAGGGGGTTAGGGATCCTTCACCGGGAAATAAGGTTGGATCTATTTTTAGAAATCGGTTTCACTCTTAGGTAACCCTAGAGCTTATTGCGGTCATATAGTGTGTGAGATGTTGAGATTGAGCAATTTCTCCAGCGGGACCTTGTAAGGGACTAGTACTGGTGGCTTGGAGGCAAGGGCCGGTTGTTCTTGGATTACCTCAACTCATTAGACTCGGTTTAGAAGCATTTAGTGAATCTTGAGCTTTATGTTGGATCCTAGGGGGAGCATTACAAGATCATTGGTATGGCTATTTCTACCATCTTTTCCACAAAACTAAACTTTACAAGATCATTGGTATGGCATTCCCAAAAAGGAATCCGACTTTCCAATTTTTTTTTTCTTTTAACACAAGACATGTTGAACCAAAATTAGGGTTGGGTGACAAGAGTTTTAGGTTAAGGAAGTAAAAGCAAGTCATAATTTTACTACAATGCTTACTAACACACACTTGTGTCCCTAAGTTTAAAAATCACCAAATAATGAATCATAGATCATCATAAACAAAGCATTCATCACCCGCAAGCATGCGACCCTTCCTCACACTTGAAAATTACATTGTCCTCAATGTAAATAAACAATACAATGAAATGAGGTGAACGGTAAAGGGAAAAGGTTAAGTGACTGCCTTGAATGGAGAGAGAAATGGTGTCGCTAACATGTGTTGTCCCCCCAAAGTCAAACATAGAGAGTGATGGTGCCGCTCTCACTTGATGCTAACTCTAAGCAACCACACAAGTCCTGAGATACACATTGGGACACAAGGTAAGCATACATCAGTAGTAAAATAAAAATATAATAAATAGAAAAGTAAACAAACCAAAATGTCAGTACAGCAGGGAACACCCCTTCCTGACTGACTACATATCACACACAGAAACAAGAAAACAAACAGCAACAATGATAAGAAAAAAAAAGGAAGGATAAGGATCGCATGATCAGAATGCTGCACTCTCAGAACTAGAACTATTAGCAGAAGTGGTGGTAGAGGTGTTTGAATCCCCTAAATCTACTGTTCCTACGTCGACATGTCGAGTAGGCCGCAAAGGGGAGGTAGGCTCCGGTGATACCCGCACCCCCAAATGCTCGGTAATGTACACTATGTACCGTTGTAGCTATTGAAACTCGACCGATGAATAGAAGATCGGCTCAAAAGTGGCAGGTGGTGGCTGTGACCACGAACGAGAAGATGTGGCCTGAGGTAGCTCAGGAGCAGAAGTAGAAGCTGGAGCAGCAGTGTTGGTAGCAGGTGGATCATCGGTCAGTGTGACACAATACTCGATCCCTCGGACAGTCACAACCCTATGAACTAATCTCACCGAATGTAGTTTCTTGAGGGTCATGGGCTCCACACCCCCTACCACGTGCATCTTGTTAGTCCTCGGAAGAGCACCTATGTGGCAAACTAGCTGGGTGATATATGGACCGATAAAGAATGCACCTACACGTGGAGATGTCAACTGGTGGGAAATGGATATGGCGACCTCATACCCCAAATGCGGATGAAACCCTTCAACCATGTTCAGCAGAAAGTCAAAATCCCACAAGTTGAGAACACCAGTGCTGTTACCGTGACCTGTTAAAGTGTGATTGAGTATGAAATGGATGTAACGTAGTGCTAGGGAGCGGAGAGCGGTGGCCTTGGTGTGACGGGGATCATAAGTCGGAGAGGAGCTTAACCATCACCAGGCGTCGCTAAGGGGATTCCTTTTCGTCCTCCAAGTAAGCAAGGCATCATAGGCAGGGCTATGAGTGAACTCAGCATCGTACAAGCCCAAATAGATGGAAAACTCGGTGAGGTTCATACAATGTAACGCGCTGAAGACCTGAAACTGAATGTAATCTGCGAGGTGAAACACAATAGTACCATATGATAACTTAAAACTGGGCAACACCTTGAGCGCCAACTGCTCATAGGTGTTGTCAGCGATCTAAAACAACTTTCACTAGGCCCAACACTCAGTAACTGCTGCACCTTAACTTTAAGCCCTATCTCACGTAAGACATCCCATTCAATTTCTCTTAATTCATCAAAACATCGATAAGAGAGATGAGCATATCGCTCAATATTAGGCTAGGCAAGGAATGTAGGTCAGTACTCCATTCTAGATGATGAGACATCGGTCCTAGACCTCTTAGAATGCCCGGTAGTGATGTTCTTCCTCAGTATTATCTATAAAGAAAAGTGAAACAAGTCAGTGCCAAACCCAAGAATTCAGGACGTACATGGTCGTGCTAGGAGCACAATGACCATGTCAATGTGAGAGCTAAAATTGGGTAGAAGAAGGATTAGCTGTGACATAATCATGTCAGCTGTGATCGTCATCTCAAAAAGGAATACAATGCTTGCCCACCAAGGATTCAAACAACCATGCTACTGAGAATGGAACACAATTCATACACAACCTCCATGGGCCACAAATCGTACACCAAAACATTGCCATCATGAAATACTCAAAAGAAAATGATGGGCACTTACCAAATTTGAAAGGACGATGAAGAGAAGAGAAGTAATCAATGGGGAAAAACTTCAATGGAGTCTACAACGAAGGCACCGTCCTAAATAGGCCGAATGGGGGAAAGAAGAGTCGGGGGTTTCGGGAGGGAAACGGTGCGGTGAAAGGTCGTGACCTCCGGTGTTAGGGTTTTTAAAACAAAATGTCAGAACTGAATGATCGCGCCTGTGCACGTCCGTGACATTTGTGTGTCAGATCACGAGGTTAGGGCATAGAGAACTAATAAGTGCTTGTGTATAAGTAATACAAAGTATTTTTTTCTTATATTGAGCATTACTTTTCTAAGATTTTATCATTTATTTGTGTGTATATATGTTCTTTTGTGCATTTAGGATTGTGGAGATAATTGGTGAAGAAAGGAACCAAAAGTAGATCGTGGATGCATTTGTTGATGAAGTCTTGGATTGCACAAATGTGAAGACACAAGTTGTGCTCAAATACATGTAAGTGTGTACCAACCTTCATTGTGCTCCAGTGAACACACAAATTGGAGGGGCACCAAGGTAGTCACACTCATGTGTTCTAACTTATGCAATACTAGCATGATCTTCGTTAATTTGGTTTTATTGAAGACACGACGTGATCTACAACATGAATGTGTGCCTATTCATGTGGCCTCGATGGAAAAGAGTGGATTCAGGAACATTCTGGTGAAGTACTGCAGTAGCTTGCTATAGTAAATCACTGTAGTAGCTACTGTTCACAGCGTGTGGAAAAACTCAAGTCTACAAATCCGCATGGCCGTGTGGAAATTCCACACACCTGTGGGAATGCCCGATTCTAGCCCTTATAAATACCATAATATGAGGCCTTTTTGGGGATTCTCTTCCTATCCTTTTCTCATCTTTTCCCCATCTTTGGAGGCTGATAAGTACTTATGTATTAGTAATATGAAGTATTCTTCTCTTACATTGAGCATTAATTTTCTCGGATTTTATCGCTTATGCATGTGTATTTGTGTTCTTTTATGCATTAAAGGTTGTGGAAACAATTGTGGAAGAAAGGAACCAAAAGTAGATCATGGATGCATTTGTTAATGAAATCTTAGAGTGAACAAACGTGAAGACACAAGTTGTGCTCAAAGATATGTGAGTGTGTGCGAACCTCCATTTTGCTTTAGCGAACATTGACAAGACCGAATATGCGTGTAAACCGCAAGTGCACGGGTGTTGAAGTAATAAATCCTAGGTGAGTGGGTATCGTATCCAGGGGAATAATGAATAGAAACACAAAGATTGCTATCTAACTATGATGAGAATAAATCGATAGTATGATGAATGATATTGATATAAAAAAGAGATAAAAGGAATAAGAACGAGAGGCACAATAAAATTGAGAGGAAAGGTAATCGATATAAATTGGATACTTGGATATTGTTCTACCTAAGACAATTGTTTCAAGTGCAGAACCAACTATTATGTATTCTAATTAATGCATTAATGAGTCGTGGAAATCCTTCAATACACGGTCCCAAATCTAAGGTCAACCGTGACTAACTCTACATCATATCCCGGAGGAGAAATCAAACAATCTCAACACCTCACACTTGGATAGAATCACATGGAGTTATAGGGATTCCAAGTGATAAACCCTCTTCCTAGATATAGACCTAACCCTTTGGTCTAGGTGAGAAGTCCCTAGTCACAATTAAGTCCTAGGCACTAAAATCACTTTAACGCTTCACTCCGTTGACTCTGCAACTAAGCCCAAGTGGAAGGTCATCCCTTAGCCCATTCACTTTACTATGACCGCAAAGAACTCTTGGAATGTGGAGATAGAGTAAATCAAATCGAAGGGGAAAGGGGATGCTCTGCTACCTCTCTACTCACCCTCTCAACCCTCTCCAATCTAGCTTTGTCTAACCCTCGTGGTGTGTCACTCACTCACAAGGGTTGCCAAAAAGAACTCTCAACCCTAGTGTCACTCTAATGGAGTATTCAACCAATCAAGCATAAAAGATTGGAACTCAATTAACAGATCAATTGATGAAAGAAATATAACAAGGTTTAATGAAACAAATACATCCTAGGGTTCACAAATCCAAGTACCCACTAGGGGTTTTAGCTCTCCATGGAGCTAGTTACAATCAATGAAATCGAATGTAAAAACAAGTAATCCATAGAAAACCACCTAGGTAGTCATAACGATGGTCTTGTGGAGAAGTCTCTACTCGTCCAAGGGTCCCTTTGTCCAGCCTAGGATACACTTTGCCAGATCGGTGCCGATGAAAGCTCTCCCACTAACCTTCTTCCAAATAGAGCGTGATGTTGGAGCTGTAGAACTTCTCCTAAGCCCTAGGCAATACCTCTCCAAACCCTAGCCGTCACCCTCTCTCAAGTTGATTAAAAGATGGAGAAAAGAATGCTGAAATCAGCTTTAAATAGGGCAGGAATCGGGCATCCACACACCCCTGTGGATTCTCCACACGGGCATGTGGAATTCCACACAGGCATGGATAATTTCCACACGCCCATGTGGATTCTCTTGAATTCTCTTTTTCAGTCGCTTGTGAATAGTACCTGCTACAGTAAATTACTACATTGTTTGCTACAATGCTCTACTATAGTACTGGCCCAAAACACTCCCGAATCTATGTTTTCATCGAGGTAACAAAAACGGGCACACATTTACATCGTAGATTGCTTTATTTCTTCAACAACGGCTTTATCGGTGAAGATCTTGCTATTAATGCACAAGCTAGGATACTCGAATGTGACTGCTTTTGTGCCCCTCCAAATCATTGTGCTAACTTGAATACACAAAAGTTGGCACATATTCTCGCATCTTGAACCTGACTTATGTCTTCGCGTTTGATCCTTCTCAAGATTTCCTCCAATTGGTGCATTCACGATCTACATTGGCTTTTTTCTCTAACATTCGGCTTTACAACCCTATATGCATGAAAGTAACATAAATGCACACATATTAGCGGTAAAACCTGATAAAAATAATGCTCATCATAAGGAAAGAACACTTCGCATTCTTATCACACAAGCACTTATCAAACATAAAAATTGGAGGGCACAAAGGTAGTCACAGTCATGTGCTATGACTTGTGCAATACAAGAAAGACCTTCGTCAGTGTGGTTTTAATGAAGACGGGATGCGATCTACCGCATGAGTGTTTGCCTATTCATGTGACCTCGATGAAAAGAGTGGAATCTGGAGCATTTTGGTGATATACTGTAGCAGTTTACCATAGCAAATCAATGTAGCAAAATCACTATAGAAGTTACTGTTCACGGCGCGCGGTAAAACTTAAGTCTTCAAATCTACACGGCCGTGTGGAAATTCTGCATGCTCGTGTGGATGCCCGATTCCATCTATATAAATATCATGATTTGAGACATTTTTGGGGATTCTCTTCCTATCTTTTTCCCATCTTTGGAGGCGCTCACTGCTAGGGTTTGGAGAGGCTTTGGATAGGTCTTTGGAGTGGTTCTAAGGCATTCGACATCGCGTTCCTTTGGAAGATAGTTATTGGGGGAGCTTTCATCAGCATCGATTTGGTGAGGTGTGCCATAGGCTTGACGAGGGAACCCTTGGAGAATACGAAGAAACTCCACAAGACCATCAATTCGGACTACAAGGGGGTTTTATCTATGGATAGAATGCTTTTACTTTCGATTTCATTCTTGATTGTATCTTGCTCCATGGAGAACTAAACTCATAGTGGGTGCTTGGACCTGTAAACCCTAGGATGATTTTGTTTCATTGACTCTTGTTTTGTTTCTTTAATTAATGTTTTAAATGAGTTCCAATATTGAATGTTTATTGCATTTATTTTCGCTTAGAGTGACACTAGGCTTGAGAATCTATCTTGGTAATCTTTGTAGATGAGTGACACACCATGAGGGTTAGACAAAGCAAGGTTGGAGAGGATCGAGAGGGTGAGTCGAGAGGTAGCGGAATGTCTCCTTTCCCTTCTGATGTGATTTATCCTACCTCCACATTCCAAGAGTTCTTTGCGGTCATGGTAGAGTGAAGTGTTAAGAGACAAACTCCACTGGGGCTTAGTGGTGCAAGTGACGGAGTGAAGCATTGATGTAATCCTTAGTGCTGGGGCTTAATTGTGACTAGGGGTCTTTCGCCTGGAACAAAGGGTTATATCTATACTAGGGAATAGGGTTTATCACTTGGAGTCTCAAGATCTTCATGCAACTCCACATAGTGTAAGGCGTCGAGAGTATCCCTTCCCCCAGGGTATAGTGTGAGAGTTAGTCACGGTTGACCTTAGGTATGGAACCGTGTATCTTAGGATTTTCATGACTCATTAGACATCAGTTACGAGGCATAGTGAGGACTTTTGCACTTGAAACAATAGTCCTAGGGTGGGTAATGTCCGGGTATCCCATTTTCTATCAATTGCCTCTCCTTATTTCTATTGCTTCTATTTCTTCTTTTTTTTATTTTTACTTGCATTGATATTGTTCACACATCCTTCTAATCATTTTTACTATAGTTAATAGCAATACTTGTGTTTTCAAGCACTATTCCCTATGGCTACGACTACTCACTCACCGGGGTACTTTATTACTTCGACAACTCGTGCGCTTGCGGTACACACATGCAAGGGGTGTGTCAAGAACTAGGGGTGACATGATTATTGAATGTGCTAACCCCACTGAAAATCTCAGATAAATAATGAAATTCAAATTAGCATTAACACGATCATGCATGTAGCACGCAGAACGTGTCTCTCCCTGACACGATCGTTTCAAGCCCATGTCCATCCTGGAAAATTTCAAAATGTATAGCCACTAAAAATCAATGGTACTCGCATGGGTGTGTCCCTCCTGTGTCATGCCTAAAATTTTCCATAACCGAGGCTCTTTGATAAGTGCTTGTGTGTTAAGAATGCGAAGTGTTCTTTCTTTACAATGAGCATTACTTTTATCAGGTTTAAGCCCTAATACATTGTGTATTTGTGTTCTTTTGCGCAGGTAGGGTTATGAAGCTATGTTTTAAGAAAAAGAAGCCAAAAGTAGATCGCGAATGAACTATTTGATGAAATCTTGGAAGGAACAAACGCGAAGACACAAGTTGGGCTCAAAGATACGTGAATGTGTGCCAACCTCCATGTATTCAAGCAGTTACAATGATTTGGAGGGGCACAAGGGCAGTCACATTTGCGTATCCCGACTTGTGCATTGATAGCAAGATCTTCATCAATTAACCCGTTTATTGAAAAAGCGACGCGATCTACGGCATAAATGTGTGCACCCACAATGAAAAGTGGATTCGGGAGTGTTTTTGGTGGAGTACTGTAGCAAGTTAATGTAGCAAAATCACGGAAGCAGTTTACTGTAGCATTTTACTGTACATAGCGGGCCAAAATTAAGAATTCCAGAGAATTCACATGGGCGTGTGGAAATTCCACAGGGGCGTGTGGAAATTCCACACGCCCGTGTGGATGCTCGATTCCAGCCCTTTAAAGGCCGCGATTCAGCTACGATTTCTCTATCTCTTCCCCTATCTTTTCTTCCACATTTCCCCATCTTTGGAGGCACCGACGGCTATGGTTTGGAGAGGCTTTGGCAAGGCTTTGGAGAGGTTTGACGGCCTTCGCCACCGTGTTTCCTTCAGAACAGAGCTATTGGAGGAGCTTTCGTCGGCACCGATCCGGCGAGGTGTGCCCTAGGTTTGACGAGGGGACCTTTGAAGAAGACGCGGCCGATCCACAAGACCTTCGACATGAACATAAGGGGGTTTTCATTCATGGATTGCATCTCTATACTTTTGATTTCATTATCTATTGTATTTTGCTCCATGGAGAGCTAAACCTCTAGTGGGTACTTGGGTATTTGTGAACCCTAGGATGTATTCGTTTCATTGAATCTTTTTGTTATGCTTTAAAATAATTGATGTTTATTGTGAGTTCCAATCTTGTATGCTTGATTGTATGAATACTCCCCTAGAGTGACACTAGGGTTGAGAGTTCTTGTTGGTAACTCTTGTGAGTGAGTGACACACCATGAGTGTTAGACAAAGCTAGGTTGGAGAGGGTTGAGAGGGTGAGTCGAGAGGTACAAGGGCGTCCCCTTTCCCCTATGATGTGTTAAATTCTACCTCCGTTCCTCGAGTTCTTTGCGGCCACAATAGAGTGAATAGTCTAAGGGATGACCTTCCGCTGGGGCTTAGTTGCGGGTGCAACGGAGTGAAGCGTAGAAGTGATCTTAGTATCTAGGGCTTAATTGTGGTTAGGGACCTTCCACCTGGACCAAAGGGTTAGGTCTATAATTAGGAAGAGATTTATCACTTGGAATCCCTAGAACTTATTGCAATTCTATGCGAGTGCGAGGTGTTGAGATTGCTCGATTTCTCCTCCGGGACATGTATAGAGTTAGGCATGGTTGATCTTAGATTTGGGATCATGTAATTAAGGATTTCCACGACTCATTGTTGCATCAATTAGGAAGTATAATAGGGGGTTCTTGCACTTGAAACGATTGTCCTAGGTGGAACAATATCCGGGTACCCCATTTATCGTCGATTGCCTTTCCTATCTTTTACTTGCGTCTCCTTTATCTTTTCTTATTTTTATTTGCATTGAGTTTGTTTCCACATCGCTTTCAACATATTTTCATTCTATTTAAATTGAAATCTTGGTGGTTCTAAGTACTATTCCCTGAGGATTCGACTACCCTCTCACCGGGGTATTATTACTTCGACACCCGTGCACTTGCGGTTTACACGCATATTCGGACGTGTTACTCTTTCTCCACAAATGAAATAGTATCGGTAAGAATGTCGAATTAAAGGAATATCAAAGAAGGGGAAATCACAAGAGAGTGCGGATGAGATATGGCTGGGAAAATAATGATCCAAGAACAAAATGAAAAATAAAAAATAATTAAACAACTACCAAAACAAACAACTTGGGTTGCCTCCCAATAAGCGCTTGTTTAACATCACTAGCTTGACATACCTGTTTCGCGCTTACGGAGGTTCAAGAAATCAATACCTCTCTTGGCCACCTGAGACACAATTGTAAGCATATGGTAGCAACATGTTAATCAAATGGACCTCATCGAATGTCCAAGTATCTGAATAATCAGAAATGTTTAGTCTTAGCGATGAGATGAGTGGCTTCTTCTTCCTAGATGTTACTTTGTTCCACCACTTCCGTGCTCTGGAGATCTGCTTCCCTGGAGGTTCTGTATCCTTGCTGGCCACCAAGCCCAAACTTTGCGCTTCCTCTATTGTCCCTCAAGTCCATTATCATCCAAGGGGGTATCCTCCAACAGATCTGCAAGTTCATCTTTCATGAATATCTCCAGCATAAAGTTAGAAACAACCTCATTAACAACATCAACACAATAACAAGTATCATCAAAGTCCATTGTGCTTCTCATTGAGTCACGATGTCTGAAAGTAGTCTCTTCGTCACCACCTAAAAGTGTCATTCAGCAGTCTTTGACATCAATAAGTGCCTTGGACATTGCTAAGAATGGTTATCCTAGAATTAACGACACTTCAACCTTGTCATCAATATCCAAGAGGATGAACTCCACCAGAAATATAAACTTGTCCACTTTAACCAAAACATCTTCAATTATGCCCTTGGTCGTCTGGTGGATCAGTCTGCTAGTTGTAAAGTCATGTTTGTTGGTTTTGGCTCCCCGAGTCTTAAATTTTGAAAAATTCCGTACGGCATTAGGTTATTAGTTGCTCCAAGGTCGGCAAGAGCCTTCTCATCAACCAAACCCCTGATTGTGCAAGGAACAATGAAGCCCCCTGGATCTTTTTCCTTCTTGGGAAGTTTGTTACATAGCAAAGTAGAACACTCCTCACTGAGTGTCACAGAAGAAAACATCCTTTTGCTTGTGAGCAGTTCCTTTAGAAATTTGGCATATCTTGGCATTTGAGCAAGGGCTTCTGCAAATAGAACATTAATGTGCAAAGTTTTAAACATGTCGAGAAACTTTTTGTACTGTTGATCATTTTGGTCTTTCCTTGCCTTGGCAGGGAATGGAAGTTTTTCCTGATATACTGGAATTGACGTTTTATCCCTGGTGGTGTTGTCCATGTTATTGGTCACAATGGTTTTGGTAACTTCCAATTCAGGCCCCTTCTCAACAGGGTTTTCGAGCTGCTTCCCACTTCTTAGAGTCACACCCTTCAAGGACTCTTTTGGGTTAGCCCTGTGTTGCTAGGGAGGGTCCTCAGTAGTCTCTCTTCAAGTAGCTTGGATATTTAAGATACTTGATGTTCCAAGTTCCTCACAGTTGCATTGGTGTTTCTGATCATCTACTTATGACCAGCGAATCGAGTCTCAGTACTCTTGATGAATCGGGTTATTAAACTGGTGAGATCATTGGATAACTCTGAAGAGGATGAAGGTTGTGATTGTTGTGTGACCTAAGGTGGAGGCTTGTATTACTGCTGCTGTGTCAACTATCCATGTCCGGGCTGACTCCAAGAGAAATTTGGATGATTCCTCCATCCAGCATTGTATGTGTTGCTATATGGATTGTTCTGATAACGACAGTTCTACCCAAGGAAATCCACTTGCTCAATCTTTTCAGCACTTGCATCCATAGAAGAGGAAAAACTTGGGTCACAAGAATGGCCGGAATTATCATGAATGGGTCCCGAACTTGAAGACAAAGGTTGCATGTTGTCTAATCTCTTGATTATTACTTCAACCTATGTTGCAAGGATGGTGAGGATATCCACTTGATAAATACCGGCTGACTTTATGACACTTCCAAATATGCGTGTGAACCGCAAGTGCATGGGTGTCGAAGTAATAAAATATACAGTGAGTCGGGTAGTGGAATCCACAGGGAACAGGGTTACTAGTACTAACTTCTTCTTCAGTATCTAGCCTAATGATAATTGGAATGATGTGGTGATCTAATGTGCGAGAAAATGAATACCAGAGATGAATATGCAAGGGTAAAATAGAGGGAGATCTCAATTTGTAAAAGTGGGGTATTCGGGCAATGCTCCCCCTATGATTCAGGTATTAGGTACCGGATATGCAAAGTGTTTCTGTGATGAGTAAGTTGAGTTGTAGAAATCCAAATATAATCGGATCCGGCTTCCAAATCACCGATACTAGTCCCCTACGTAGTCCTGGTGGAGAAATTGGTCAATCTCAACACCTCACACCATATATGACCGCAAAGCACTCTAGGGATTCCAAAATATGTATCTGATTCCTAAAGATAGATCAAACCCTAATTCCCAGCGAAGGATCCCTAACCCCGTACAAGGTCCTAGGGGAGAAATCTATTAATCTCACGTCTCACACCAAATATGGTTGCATAGAGTCTAGGGAATATTGAGATAGAATACACCAATCGGAGGGGAAAGGGGACGCTCCACTATCACATGATTCACCCTCTCAACCCTCTTCAGTCATGAGGTTCTAACCCTAATGGAGACCTCTCTCTCACCAAGGCAACAAGTCATGCAAACCAAATAACCATAGGATCAATAAGGCAAGCAAGCATTAGACAATCAAGATTGAAACTTAATCAAACTCGGATTAAATAGAAACACAATGCAAATCAACAAAAGATGAGAATCCTAGGGTTCACAAGCCCAAATACCCTCTAGGGTTTTAGCTTTCCATGGAGCAACATACAAAACACACCATTAATGAATGAAAGTATATAAAAACCATAGAAATAAACCCCCTTATATATGAACTGATGGCCTTAATGGAGAGCTTCCACGTCTTGAAGGACACACTTCGAAGCTAGGTTCACCGGTGGCTTCCTTGATGCTATGACGGAGGAGGAACCGATTAAAGTTGGTGATGAAGCACCTCCAAAGCTGCAAGACCTCCTGTCCAAACCCTAGTTGTCTCACCCCTCAAGAGCCAAAAAAAATGTCAAAGAATAGAGCAAAATGGCTATTTATAAGCTTAAACCGCATCTGTCAAGTGCCCCCATGCGCCCATGTGGATTTTCCACTCGCCCGTGTGGGCTGCAGGAATTTTCACGCGGGCACATGAATAGTAATTTTCTACAGTATTGCTACAGTAAAATTGTTTCATAGGTCTAATGAGTGAGAAAAGTGCATAAAGAGCAATCAGACAAAAATATTCAAGAAAATTGGATTAAAACTAGAGCATGATAAAACCTAGTGTTTACAACCTTCAAAAACTAAGAATTAAACTCTTAACCCTAAGGTGAACCCTCATTGGCAACAAGAGCATCCTCATGAAAACACAAATAAAAGTTATGTAAAAGGTGAACCCTCCCCCACACTTAAGATGTACATTGTCCTCAATGTATGCATGTAAGAACAATAAAAATAGCATCAATAGAAGTATAATATGTGTGGGAATGTAATTAAAACAATAGTACCCTGAACTCCTCATTAAACGTTTGGTGAAGTCTAACTCATGGGCGTGTTGTATAGGTTGTGAAGCTCACACAACCATGTGATAATGTTACATGGTCGTTTCTATGACTAAACATCATTAACATCACTCTCAAGGCCATCTGCACGTATATAAGGGGTTCAGTGAAGCTCAACAAAATAGAAAAGATGTATAAGTTCTTATAAGTAAAACAAATGAAGCACAAACTCGCACAAACCAAACAAAGCACAAAGATAACTAAAGTATAAAAGATAAAATAAAGAAAACTAAAAATGAAAACAAGAGTAAAGAAAACTAAAGAATCATGAGTGGGATACCTCAAGCATCGACGTCATGCGTTGGTGCTACCGGTGAGCCATTGGTGGTGGGGATGATTCCCCAACCTAGCGTGAACGATTCTGGGCAAGTTTCTTGGTCCATGGTGGCAACCCTGCAAATAAAGCTTCAAAAAAAGTCAGTTCAGCATGAATTTGATGAGTACAGGGTTCCATCCGGGAGTGGAAGACAAGTCATGCATTTTTCTGGCCTGACTGGGTACTTTTCCAGCTGACGCGGGCGTGTGGGCAAGCCATGCGACCTCATGAGTGTGTTTTGGGCTAGGCCAGGGAGCCACACAGCCGCGTGGGCCAGCCATGCGGGCACATGGCGCCTGGCCGTGCGGCCACGCGCCCACATCGGTGCGCGGCCGAGCGGCTGGCTAGCCCATGCATGTATTCTAGATTGTTTCTACAAGATTTTCCATGAAAAACAACACTTATAAACCAATAAAACTCCATGGATTGGCAAAATTAGGGCATGGAGAAGACGGGAGAAGATGAAGTTTACTGTAGCAATCGGTGAAGGAAACTTAATGCATATGCTAGCAAAACACTTTTAAAACTCCAAGGAGTTGAAGAAAATTAGTTTTTGTGCTCAAAAGTTCAGATTCTTGAAGATGGAGAAGTGGGAGACGAAGGGTTTTAGTGATGAAGAAAATGAATAGTGACCCCCTCATGTTGGGGGTGTGGAAATTCCACATCCTCATGTGGGTTTTATACATGGCCGCGTGGAAATTCCACGCGACCGTGTGAACTGCAAAATTTCTACAGACAGTCCACGCAAGGTTCCAAACTTCAAATTAACACTAATTCTTCAACTATTAACATGAATTACACCCCAAACCATACCACATACATGAAAATCAATTTAAAACATTAAAAATAAAAAAAAATTTACATGGAAACTCCAACACCAACAAAAATTCATCAAAGCACACACTCATGATTTTAATATTGCAGAAATAAAAATCTAAGTTAGAAACAATTAGAAACTTGGGTTGCCTCCCAAGAAGCACTTGTTTTACATCACTAAGCTTGACGTACCACTTCTTTACCTTATGGAGGCTTGAAAAGAGTGTGTTCCTCCCGACTAGACATCGCATAACTACTTCCTTTAAACCAAAAATCAACTTGCCGGGGTAGAGTATTTGTTGGAGAGTCCAACCATCTTACTTTTAGCCTCCAAGGAAACAATTTGGGTTGGGAATTCTCGAAGCTTACCACAGGTGGGTCGTTGGATGACTTCAATCTCCTACCCATATCTTCTTCTAAACCCAAAATCTCTTTCTTGTAATTTATGAGTTAATCAATCCCAAAGAGACATGCTTGTTCCATTACCTTAGGGTTTGCTTCTTCTTGTATATTTTCAGTTTGAAAGGAACATGATGTTGGAAAATCCCCTTGAAAATTTCCTTGCTCACAAGCGCAATCTTCACTTAAGCAATCCACATTCTCAAAATGATGTTCATCGTCTTTCTTTACATTTTCTGCAGGAGTATGCTCAATTTACCCCCACTTCATCAATGTTGTTCATGGCCTCATAATATCCGGGAGAAACTTGCCTTGCTTGTTCAAATTCTTCTTTTTCCTTATCAAGTATGTCCAAAGTCTCTCCTAATTAATGGTCAAGGTTTTTGATGGAGATATCATGACAACATAATGTGGCCTTAATATTTTGGAAACAATCATTGGTTGCTTCAATGAATCTAGGTAATACTCTTTCCAACCAAAGTACATCCTCTTTAACCTTCTCATCCCACTGAAATTCTTGTTGATGTGCTTCCCATTATTGTCCATCAATATCCCATAAGAGATTTGGGTAGCTCCTTTGATTTGGATGATAAGTGTTGCGATATGGATTGTATTGTTGATGAACACTAACAAGTTGATCAATTTTTCTAGCGACAACGTCAACATGTAACCATAAATCTATTAGTGGATCAATCATCATTCAAGTTCCATGCAAGAAAAAGTAACACAAGACAAAATAAAACAAATCAAAATGATGGAAGAAGATAGAGTGAAATAAATAAAAAAAATAAAAACCAATGAGAATGATGGAAGAGAAGGAGAGTGTGAAATAGAACAATAAAATGAAAAAGACAAATGGCTAGAGCAAGAAAGTCCTAGTGTTCCTAGTATCCTGTTCCCTGGCAACGACCCCAAAAACTTAACACGTTTGAATATGCATGTGAACCGCAAGTGCACGGGTATCGAAGTAATAAAATACCCGGTGAGTTGGGTAGTTAAATCCACAGGGAACAGGGTTACTAGTACTAACTTCTTCTCTGCTATCTAGCCTAATGATAAATGGAATAATGTGGTGATCTGATGTGCAAAAAAATTAAATACTGGAGACAAATATGCAAGGGTAAAATAGAGGGAGATCTCAATTAGCAAAAGTGGGGTATTCGGGCAATGCTCCCCCTAGGATTTAGGTATTGGGTACCGGATATGCAAAGTGTTTCTATGACGAGTAAGTTAATCATGGAAATTCAAATATAATCGGATCCGGCCTCCAGATCACCGATACTAGTCCCCTACGAGGTCCCGGTAGAGAAATCGCTCAATCTCAACACCTCACACCACATATGAACGCAAAGCACTCTAGGGATTCCAAAAGGTGTATCCGATTTGTAAAGATAGATCCAACCCTAATTCCCAGTGAAGGATCCCTAACCCCCAACAAGGTCCCAGTAGGAAAATCTATCAATCTCACGCTTCACACCAAATATGGTTGCATAGAGTCTAGGGAATACGGAGATAAAATACACCAACCGGAGGGGAAAGGGGACGTTCCACTATCTCATGACTCACCCTCTCAACCCTCTTCAATCTTGAGGTTCTAACCCTAATGGAGACCTGACAATGCCCCTTGCATGTGACCCGCAAATGCACGGGTTTGTCGAAGTAATAAATCCCAGGTGAGTGGGTATCATATCCATAGGGAATAGTGAGTAGAAACACAACTATTGCTATTTAACTATGATGAAAATGAATCAATGGTAGTGTGAATGAAATTGTTATGAAAAGAACTAAAAGAAATAAGAAAGAGAGGTACAATAAATGAGATGAAAGGTAATCGATAGAAAGTGGGGCACTCGGACATTGCTCTGCCTAGGACTATTGCTTCAAATGCAAGACCAACTATTATGTCTCCTAACTGATGCTTAATGAGTCATGGAGATCCTAAAATACACAGTCCAAAACCTATGGTCGACTGTGACTAACTCTACACTATGCCCCTGTGGAGAAATCGCTCAGTCTCAACACCTCACACTATGTATAGTTGCTAGAAGCTCTAGGGATTCCGAGTGATAAACCCTATTCCTATATATAGATCAAACCCTTTGGTCCAGGCGAAAGACCCTAGTCACAAGTAAGCCCCATATACTAAGGATTACTTCAACGCTTCACTCTGTTGCTTGTGCAACTAAGCCCCAGTGGAGTTACTCTCTTAACACTTCACTCAATTGTGGCCGCAAAGAACTCTAGGAATATGGATGTAGGATAAATCACACCGAAGGGGAAAGGGGACGCTCTACTACCTCTTGACTCACCCTGTTAACCTTCTCCAATCTAGCATTGTCTAACCCTCATGGTGTGTCACTCATCCACAAAGGCTACCAAGATGGAATCTCAACCCTAATGTCACTTTAAGAGAGAAATCATTCAACAAGCATTCAAGATTGGAACTCAATTAAAGATATCAATTAAAGAAAGCATAATAAAAGGTCAATGAAACAATAACATCCTAGGGTTTACAAGTCCAAGCATCCACTATGGGGTTTAGCTCTCCATGGAGCAAAATACAATCAATAATGATCTTCGAAAGTAAAAACATGTAATCCATAAGAAAACCACCTCGGTATTCATGTCGATGGTCTTGTGGAGTAGCCTCATCCTCTCTAAAGGTCCCCTTGTCAAGCCTAGGGCACACCTCGCCGGATCAGTTCTGACAAAAGCTCCCCCAATAACTATCGTCCAAGAGAAATGCGGTGTTGAAGCCGTAGAACCACTCCAGAAAAGATAGAAGAAGGATGAAAGATCGATCCCCAAATTGGTACAAGTCACGGTTTTATAAAGCGCTGAAATCGGGCAACCACACGCGCGTTTCGAATTTCCACACACCGTGTGGATTTCTGGAAATCTGATTTTCTATGGGCTGTGAACAGTAGCTAATACAATAAATTGCGATAGTGATTTGCTACAGTACTTAATAGAGTACTCCGCCAAAATACTCCCGAATCTACACTTTTCATGGAGGCAACATAAATGGGCACCCGTCTATGCCGTAGATCGCATCGCTTCTTTAATAAAATGCCATATTGGTAAGGATCTTGCTAACATTGCACTAGTCAGAACACACAAATGTGACTGCCTTTGTGCCCCTCCAAACCATGTAATTGCTTGAGCGCATGGAGGTTGGCACACATTCACGTATCTTCGATCACAACTTGTGTCTTCACATTTGTTCACTCTAAGACTTCATCAACAAAGTACAATCGTAATCTTCTTTGGCTTCTTTCTTTCATATTTGGCTTCACAATCCTTCATGCATGAAAGTTCACAAATACACATGCATTAGCGCTAAAATTCGATAAAAGTAATGCTCATCGTAAGAAAAGAATGCTTCGTATTACTAGTACACAAGCACTTATCAAGACCTCTCTCTCACCAAGGCAACAAGTCATGAAAACCAAATAACCATAGGATCAATAAGGCAAGCAAGCATTAGACAATCAAGTTTGAAACTTAATCAAACTCGGATTAAATAGAAACATAAAGTAAATCCACAAAAGATGAGAATCCTAGTGTTAACAAGCCCAAATACCCTCTAGGGTTTTAGCTCTCCATGGAGCAACATACAAAACACACCATCAATGAATGAAAGTACATAAGACTTTCTTCATCGACGCGTCTTCGAGAAATATTGCAATCTTCACAAAGAGAAGGAACATAAAGATGTCACTGCCTTTACGCCCTTCTAACTAGTGAATTGACTTAAATCTCCTTAGAAGTTGGCACACATCTTCACATTCATGAACTCCTCTCATGTCTTGGTCTCTGATTTGCATAAGAACTCTCAACATTGTGCCTTTATAGCCTATCTTTGCTTCCTTTTAATTCTCCAAGGCATTCACAACCTAATTGCACAAAAGAACACCAAATGCACAATATGAGACATAAACCATGGTTAAAATGATGCTCAATGCATGCAAAACATATATAAAAATATGTCTACTTAAGAACTTATCACTTTACCAGTTTGTTACTCTCCAAACTCCATTGATACCCATTGCTTGCCATCTCTTCAATCATTTTTTGTGTATCCCGTTTGATTGTTACACAATAAACCTCCGGCGGCCGCATCAAGTATTTGTTTAGTGGAAGTGTTCAATCCATTATAGAAGATCTGAATTTGCATCCATTCAACAACTCCTTGCTGTGGATATATTCTTAATGACACACCCCTTGCGTGTGTGTACTGCAAGTGCACGGGTTGTTGAAGTAATAAAGTACCCTGGTGAGTGGGTAGTTGTATTCATAGGGAATAGTGCTAGGAAACACAAGAATTGCTATTTAACTATAGTGAAGATGATTCAAGAGTGATGTGAACAATATCGATGCAAGTAAAAATAAAGAAAGGAAGAAGGAGACCCAGTAGAATATAAGGAGAGGCAATTAATAGAAAATGGGGCACTCGGACATTGCTCATACTAGGACTATTGTTTCAAGTGCAAGACTAATCATTATGTCTCCTAACTGATGTTTAATGAGTCATGAAAATCCAAAAACACACAGTCCCAAACCTAAGGTCAACCATGACTAACCCTATACTCTTCCCCGGTGGAAAGGAGTACTCTCGATGCCTCACACTATGCAAGGTTGCTTAAAGCTCTAGGGACTCCAAGTCATAAACCCTATTCCCTAATATAGATCTAGCCCTTTGGTCAAGGCGAAAGACCCCTAGTCACGATTAAGGCGCAACACTAAGGATTTCTTCAACACTTCACTCTATTGCTTGCGCAACTAAACCATAGTGGAGTTTGTCTCTTGGCACTTCACTCTATTGTGACCGTAAAAAACTCTTGGAATGTGGAGGCAGGATAAATCACACGAGAAGAGAAAGGGGACGTTCCGCTACCTCTTGACTCACCCTCAAGACCCTCTCCAACCTACCTTTGTCTTATCCTAATGAAGTGTCAATCATTTACAAGGATTACAAATCTAGATTCTGAACCCTAGTGTCACTCTAAGGGAAAATCAATTCAAGAAGTATTCAAGGTTGGAACTCAATTAAGACATCAATTAAAGAAACATAATAAAAGGTCAATGGAACAAAATCATCCTAGGGTTTACAAGTTCAAGTATCCACTAAGGGTTTAGCTCTCCATGGAGCAATATACAATCAATAATGAAATTGAATGTAAAAGCATGCAATCCATAAGTAAAACCCCCTCATAGTCCATATCGATGGTCTTGTGGAGTCACCTCATCTTCTACAAGGGTTCCCTCGTCAAGCCTAGGGCACATCTCGCCGAATCGATGTCGATGAAAGCTCCCCTAATAACTCTCTTCCGAATGAACACGATGTCGAAGGCCGTAGAACCACTACAAAAACCTACCCAAAGCCTCTTCAAACCCTACCTGCGAGCGCCTCCAAAGATGGGGAAAAATGAGAAAAAGATCCTTCAAAACGTCTGAAATCGTGGTATTTATAGTGGCCAGAATTGGGCATCCATACGGGTGTATGGAATTTCCACACGACCGTGTGGATTTCCAGAAATTGATTTCCTGTGAGCTGTAAACAGTAACTACTACAGTGATTTATTACAATGATTTGCTATAGTATGCTGCTACAGTGCACTGCCAAAATGCTCCCGAATCCACTTTTGCTACAATACTACTATATGAATGGGAACACATCCATGTGGTAGATCGCATTGCGTCTTCGATGAAATCACGTTGATGAAGATCTTGCTAGTATTGCACAAGTCGGAACACATGAGTGTGACTGCCTTGGTGCCCCTCCAATTTATGTGTTCGCTAGAGCACAATGGAGGTTGGCACACACTCACATGTCTTTGAGCACAACTTGTGTCTTCATATTTGTTCACTCCAAGACTTCATCAACAAATGCATCCATGATCTACTTTTTGTTCCTTTGTTCACTAATTGTCTCCACAATCCTAAATACATAAAAGAACATATATACACACAAATAAGCAAAAAAATCTGAGAAAAGAAACGCTCAATGTAAGTAAAGAATACTTCGTAATACTTATAGACAAGCACTTGTCAAACTCCCCCACACTTAAACTTTTGCTTGTCCTCAAGAAAAAAAAAACATTCAAGCATATAAGGATGAAAATTGAAAGTGCTTGGCCTTAGGTTAACCAAAAGCATTCAAGGGAAGCATTCTATAAGTAAGGAAAAATTTCAACACCGAACAAGAAAAATCAATACTCTAGCTAAAAACTTCAATAAAAAAGGATGATAACCCGATATCGTGTAAGTGTGTGTAAACTCACTCAAGTCAACCCAACGTATACTCCTTAAAGCTCTAATTAAGAGGGACTTATTTATGTACAAAAAGAAAAGAGAAGGTAGTAGTTTCACACATCCTCTATGGGAGCCCTTTCCAAAGTGGTTTTCATACTTTTGAGGTGGTAGCTCTTTCACTCATCCCATGAGATAGCTCTTTCTATCATTAGGACATAACTAGCTTCATACTTCATAGGTGGTAGCTCTTTTGACATACGCCTTTGCGTGTGTGTACCACAAGTGCACAAGTTATCGAAATAATAAAGTACCCTGGTGAGTGGATAGTCGTATCCATAGGAAATAGTGCTCGGAAACACAAGCATTGCTATTTAATTATAGTGAAAATGATTCAAGAGTAATGTGAACAATATCAATCCAAATAAAAATAATAAAAGAAAGAAGAAAAAGATGCAATAGAAATAAGGAGAGGCAATCAATAGAAGATGGGGCCCCTGGACATTGCTCACCCTAAGACTATTGTTTCAAGTGCAAGACTTCTCATTATACCTCCTAACTGATGTCTAATGAGTCATGAAAATCCTAAGATACACGGTCTCAAACCTGAGTTCAACCGTGACTAACCCTCATACTATGCCCTAGCAGAAAGGGATACTCTCGACGTCTCACACTGTGTGGGGTTGCATGAGGTTCTGGGGACTCCAAGTGATAAACCCTATTCTATAGTATGGATCTAACCATTTGGTCAATGCGAAAGACCCATAACCACAATTAAGCTCCAACACTAAGGATTACTTCAACGCTTCACTCTGTTGCTTGTGCAACTAAGCCCTAGTGGAGTATATCTCTTGGCACTTCACTCTATCGTGACCGCAAATAACTCTTGGAATGTGGAGGCAGTATAAATCACACCAGAAGGGAAATGGGATGTTCCGCTACCTCTTGACTCATCCTCTCGACCCTCTCCAACCTAGCTTTGTCTAATCCTAATGAAGTGTCACTCATTTACAAGGATTACCAATATAGATTCTTGACCCTAGTGTCACTCTAAGGGAAAATCAATTCAAGAAGTATTCAAGGTTGGAACTCAATTAAAATATTAGTTAAAGAAATATAATAAAAGTTCAATGGAACAAAATCATCCTAAGGTTTACAAGTCCAAGTACCCACTAGGGGTTTAGCTCTCCATGGAGCAATATACAATCAATAATGAAATCGAATGTAAAAGCATGCAACCCAGAAGTAAAACCCCCTCGTAGTCCATAAAGATAGTCTTGTGGAGTTGCCTCATCTTTTCCTAGGGTTCTCTCATCAAGCCTAGGGCACACCTCGCCGAATCGATGTCGAAGAAAGCTCCCTTAATAACTCTCTTCCAAAGGTACGCGATGTCGAAGGCTGTAGAACCACTCCAAAACCTACCTAAAGCCTCTTCAAACCCTAGCCGTGAGCGCCTAGAAAATGGGGAAAATTAGAAAAAGATCCTTGAAAATGTCTTCAATTGCGGTATTTATAGGGCTGGAATCGGGCATCATCACGGGTGCATGGATTTCTAGAAATTGATTTCCTACGAGCTATGAATAGTAACTACTGCAGTAAACTGCTACAGTGCTTCACCAAAATGCTCTTGAATCCACTCTTTTCATTGAGGTCACATGAATGGGCACACATCCATGCGATAGATTGCATTGCGTCTTCGATGAAATCACAATAATGAAAATCTTACTAGTATTGCACAAGTCAGAATACATGAGTGTGACTGCCTTAGTGCCCCTCCAATTTGTGTGCTCGCTGGAGCACAATGGAGGTTGGCACACACTCATATGTCTTTGAGCACAACTTATGTCTTCATGTTTGTTTATTGTAAGACTTCATCAACAAATGCATCCACGATCTACTTTGATTCCTTTTTTCACTAATTGCCTACACAATCCTAAATGCACAAAAGAACACATATACACACAAATAAGTGATAAAATCTGAGAAAAGTAATGCTCAATGCAAGAAAAGAATACTTCAGATTACTTATACACATGCACTTATCACTTAATATCTCCTTATACCTTTCCCATGTATTGTACAATAATTCAAACTCCTATTGGCAGAAAGAGGAGATAATTCAAACGCCTTAGAAGTCTGCCTCCATGTTGTGAGAGACCCAGGTAGCAAGGAATTTTTAGCCACTACTTGGCTGTTCCTCACAATGTGAATTGAAAGAGTCTCATACGAATTGCCTCCTCAGAAGCATTCTTCGCCTCATAAGTATCACAGATTTCCAAAAAAATTCTAAGGTGCTCGTATGTGTCTTTATCCTGAAATCCAGTGAATTGACACATCTATTGCACCAATTGAATGAAATTTGGCTTTAATTCGAAAATGTTTTGCTACAACATGAGGACGAACAATACTCAAACTGACCCTTCAAGATTTGGCCGTGCAAAATCTGATATACTCTGTGGTTGATTATCGGCCATTTTGATTTCCTAACCCATTTCCACACTTATCTCAACAAATCCAGTCTCACTCAAATTGATCTGATGAATCCTTCTTCTGAATGTTCTTTCTACTTCTGGATTAGCATTAGATAATGGGGTAGATGTGCTACCACGGGTCATGCAATTGTGCCAGCACATATAAAATAAAACAGTGTAAGCTCAAAGAAACTCAAAAAAAGCTAAAAATGAAAATAAAACAAAGAGCTTGATGGAAAGAGAAATATACACAAATATAGAAAATATAAATAAGTAGAACACCAGATTATAAGCTTTCTGAATAGTTGCCAGTCCCCGGCAACGGCGCCAAAAACTTGATGTGTTGTTCACAAGTGCACGGGTCGCACACAAGTATTATAGTGGTACCTCGTAAGGGGTAGGGTTGTCGAACCTCAAGAACTGGATTAAAAGTACTCACTCAACACTGATCTCTAGTGAAGAATGAATTGTTGATAAGATTACTTAAAATAAAGAGAGAATAAACAAGCAAAGGAAAAGAGAATAGATGAGGATAAAAAGGAAATTGGATTGAGTGTCAGCAATAAGAGAACAATGCCCGGGATGTTTCCTAAGCACTTAGTGATGCTCACTTGCTCTCAAGGTTTACCAGGTACATTCTTATGCTCTAGTGTGTGCTCAAAAGCAATATTGCAACTAAGGCTCTCAATTACATCAAGTTTTGCAAAGATAACTATGGATTCAAGCTCACCAAGTTATGTTATTTCCTAGGGCAACAACAGCTGTGACAATCCACCATCAAGTTTTATCTAAAAAATTACGCAATTCAAGCACACCATGTTTTGCAATACAAGATTTAACACAAGAACCAAAAGAACTCCATAAATCAAGAATAGTACAAGTGTTTAAAGCATACAAAGTGACAAAGTTCTCATCTCGGGGTACTATGGCCAACTAGGCCCTCATGGGAGGGTACAACATCAAGGGGATAACACTAGATCTAAAGAAAGAAGACATGCCTCCATTATCTTTGAGATTTGCCTACAATGTCAAGCTCCGTGTGCTAGCACAACTTTCCTTATGGCTCTGACTCGTTCCTTGATACCTTAGAAGGTGTGGATAAGCTTGATCTTCACTCTGATCAATGTTCTGCCAGTGGAGAAGAAAATCCCCGAATAAAGATGGAAAGAAAACCCTAAAAACTAGAGTTAAAAAGAGGAAATTCGGGCTCAACACAGTTTGCACGCGAGCGTGTCCAAACCGTATCATATCAAGGGAAAACTGAGTGAAATGGAATTAATCCACCTGTAAGATTCATTGGAGTGGATACGGTCATGTCTTAACCGTGCAATGATGTGGCACGAACATGTCAGGAGCACCCAACGTGTGTCACCTATTCTTCAATAAAATTGCCTTTGGCCTGGTTTTTTCAGTTGCATGGACACAATCGTGTCCCGACTGTGTCAAGATTGGAAGCACCTTTCTACACAGATTTCTTGTTGGATCGTCATTAGGTTGAGATATTCAGTAGGCATGAAACGAGTGTGTCCAGCCCGTGTCTAGCTTGAGTACTTGAGCTCTTTTTGAATATTCACTCGTTTTCTTCCCGATTTCACTACAAATTACATCAAGCCCCCTATTCCTATGAATATAACTAAATAACCTATAATAGCACTACTCATGCATAAAAGTAAACTTGAAAACAAGCAAAATGATAGATTTGGGGCATGCAAACATGTTTCACCTTATGAGATTATGTTTATGCTTTGTGTTGTTTGTACAAGTTTGTGCTTTATTTACTTTATCAATATGAACTCATGCATCTTTTCTAATTTTGTTGAGCTTCACTGAACCCCTTGTGTCTGTGCAGATGGCCTTGAGAGTGATGTTGATGATAGTTTAGTGACCTTCACAACCGTCGACTATAAAACACCCATGAGTAAGACTTCACCAAACTATCAATGAGGAGTTCATGGGAGTATTGTTTCAGTTGCATTCTAGCACACATTTTTATTTTATTGATGATATTTTTATTGTGCTTACATGCGTACATTGGGGACACTGTACATCTCAAGTGTGGGGGATGGTTCACCTTATACATGTCTTTTACTTGTGCTTTTCATGATCATGTTCTTGTTGGAAACGAAGGTTCACCTTATGGTTAAGAGTTAAATTCTTAGTTATTGGAGATTTTTAACACTAGGTTTTATCATGCTCTAGTTTTCATCCAATTTTCTTTAAAATTTTTGTCGGATTGCTACTTCATGTACTTTACTCATTTATTAAACCTATGAAATCTCTAGTTCAATATATGTGGAACTCCATAGTGATTGTTTTAATATATAAAAATAGAAAATCTGAAAATCAGAAAAACAATCAGAAATTCAGTTTTTGTGTATATATAGGTGGTGGAAAAAGCTACCACATGTGTTGTATGTAGCTACTCTCATAGGTCAGATACTTGTTATACCCTAATGAGAGAAAGAGCTATCTCATGGGATGTGTGAAAACAACCACCTTCGGTAGAAAGAGCTACCACATCAAAACTGTGAAAGCCACTCTGGCAACCATCTGGCAAATGGCTACCTTAGAGGATGTGTGAAGCTACTACTGATTCTTTTTGTATGTAAATAAGTCTCTTTGCAATAAGAACTTGGAGTAGTGGACATAGTGTTGGCATGAGTTAAGTTCTTCACACATACACACTTTTGGATTTCACCACTTTCTTTTTAATTGTATTGTTTGCTAGAGCGTTGATTATTTCATTTAGTGTTTGTCTCTCTCCATAAGTTTCTAATTTCATTCTTGTACTCTTTTGGTGAACCAAAGGCCAAGCACTTCTCTTTTCTTTCCATGAGTTCAATGTTTAGTTTTTCTTGAGAACAAGCAAATGCTTAAGTGTGTGGGAGTTTGATAAGTGCTTGAGTGAACACATTTTTTTATATGTTTTACATGTATTGAGCATCATTTCTATCCTGTTTTATGCGTCATAAATTGTATTTGGTGTTGTTTTGTGCAAATAGGGTTGTGGAAGCTTTTAGAGAGAAAAATAAGCAAATATAGATTGTGTAATCACAATTTGGAAGTCTTTTGGGCTACATAAGGATCAAGACACAAGCGGCACCTTTACACATAGAGTGTGTACTAAGTTCCGAAAAAATTCATGTCAAATTATGAGTTGGAAGGGTAAAAGGGAAACCACACTTCCATGTTCCGACTTGTGTGAAGACTTCACGAGCCTTACCAATGAGGTTTAATTGACAAAGAAGGTTCATAACTTACCACACAAGTGTGTGGCTGATAAACATCTAAATGCACGTATTTTATACATATTTGTGCGCATAGTTTTTGTATATTATTGATGAACTGATGCCCTTTTTGTTGTTTAATTATTTAATCTCATGTTACAAGAATAAAAGAAGCCCAGGTGAGCTCAACAACATGATTTGAGAAGAATTCGACATTGAAAGTGGTGTTTTAGGACCCCGGTATTGTAGTAGAATTGTAGCACACTGAAGCACGAAGACTTGGCAAAAATTCTAAGTCTGAGAATCCTTACGGGCAACCTCATGGCTGTGAAGATGACCACAAACAATTCAAAGAGCAGTAGTACTTTAGCAGTACTGTACTTCATGGCCAGTATATTGATTGTGAAGTAGCCCACAAGCCATCCCAAAGTCACTCTTTAAAAGCTTCTTGTTAAGTGTCTAAATATACGCATTTTACTACACATATTTTATACACTTAGCTTGTACTTTTGTAGGACTAGATGTCCATTTTATGCTTAATTGAGTATTATTTGCTTTGCAGGGCATTGAGGAACCATGGAGAACACAAGGATACGATTTCGGTGAAAAAAGAGAAGTAAACCAAGTCTCGCAGTACTGTAGCGGGTTTCACTATAGAAGATTACTGTAGCAGGAGTACTGTAACTGAATTACTGTAGCAGTCAATGTAGCACCTAGAGAATTTTTGGGCAGAAAGTGTTCTAGTTCATAAGGCCTTAACATAGACCGGGATTGATCCCGGGATTGACACCAAAGCACCTGGAGGCAAGAGATTTGGCCAAAGCCATACAGCCTCAATGACCCCCGCATTGACCCCAAGATTGACCATGGTATACCTCGGGTTTTGATGTTCTTATGCCTGATTTGACATTTATACGGCCCCATACAGCCCTTATACTTTGGGAGTATAAAGACACTTATAGGGCATCAAGAGGGACTTTTTGGCAGTCATCACTTGGGAGAAGGAAAAAGAGAACGAAGACATCTTTGAGAAGTGACATTTTGAGGCTAGAGAAGGGGGCAAGTGTATCATCATCAAAGGGAGAGATCTACAACCAAGGAAGGAAGGATCAAGGACCATGGAGCGGCCTTCAACTAGGGGAAGTGTTATTCGACACTCCTTGGATGAGGGAAACGTCATTCGTCCAGACCTCCATCTCCTTCTTTATCATTTTGACTAGAGAGTATCATTGACACGTCCAAATATGCGTGTGAACCGCAAGTGCACGGGTGTCAAAGTAATAAAATACCCGGTGAGTCAGGTAGTTGAATCCACAGGGAACAAGGCTACTAGTACTAACTTCTTCTTTGCTTTCTAACCTAATGATAAATGGAAAGGTGTGGTGATCTAATGTGCGAAGAAATGAATACCGGAGACGAATATGCAAGGGTTAAATGGATGGAGATCTCAAATAGTAAAAGTGGGGTATTCGGGCAATGCTCCCCCTAGGATTAAGGTATTAGGTACTGGATAAGCAAAGTGTTTCTATAATGAGTAAGTTAAGTCATGGAAATCCAAAAATAATCAGATCCTGCCTCCAGATCACCGATACTAGTCCCCTACGAGGTCCCGATGGAGAAATCGCTCAATCTCAACACCTCACACCATATATGACCGCAAAGCACTCTAGGGATTCCAAGAGATGTATCCGATTCCTAAAGATTGATCCAACCCTAATTCCCGGCAAAGGATCCTAACCCCTTACAAGGTCCCAGCGGAGAAATCTCTCAATCTCACGCCTCACACCAAATATGGTTGCATAGAGCTTAGGGAACGGAGATAGAATACACCAATCGGAGGGGAAAGGGGATGCTCTCTATCTCATGACTCACCCTCTCAACCCTCTTCAATCTTAAGATTCTAACCCTAATGGAGATCTCTCTCTCACCAAGGTAACAAATCATGCAAACCAAATAACCAAAAGATCAATAAGGCAAGCAAGCATTAGACAATCAAGATTAAAACTTAATCAAACTCGGATTAAATAGAAACACTAAGCAAATCCACAAAAGATGATAATCCTAGGGTTCACAAGCCTAAATACCCTCTAGGGTTTTAGCTCTCCATGGAGCAACATACAAAACACACCATCAATGAATGAAAGTACATTAAAACCATAGAAATAAACCCCCTTATATATGAACTGATGGTCTTGATGGAGAGCTTCGACGTCTTGAAGGACCCACTCCGAAGCTAGGTTCACCGGTGGCTTTCTTGATGCTATGACGGAGGAGGAATCGATCAAAGTTGGTGACGAAGCACCTCCAAAGCCGCAAAGACCTCCTCTCCAAACCCTATCCGTCTCACCCCTCAAGAGCCGCACAAAAGATGAGAAAGAATAGGGCGAAACGGTTATGTATAGGGCTTAGACCGCGTCTGTCATGTACCCTCGCACGCCCATGTGGATTTTCCACGCGCCCGCGTGGGGTGCAGGAATTTCCACGCGGTCGCGTGAACAGTAATTTTCCACGCGGGGTGCTATAAAACTTTTCACAAAAATGCGGTTCAAACACTCTTCGCTTGAGGCCACATATCCGGGCACACGTTCATGTGGTAGGCTATAAAACTTCTTCTCATCGATGTATCTTTGAGAGGTCTTGCAATCTTCACAAAGAGAAGGAACATGAAGATGTGGCTGCCTTTGTGCCCTTCCAACTAGTGAATTGACTTGAATCTTCTTGGAAGTTGGCACACATCTCCACGTTTATGAACTCCTCTCGTGTCTTGGTCCTTGAATTGAATAAGAACTCCTAACATTGTGTCTTTATAGCCTATCTTTGCTTCCTTTTTACTCTTTAAGGCATTCACAACCTATATGCATAAAAGAACACCAAAAACACAATATGAGACATAAACCATGATAAAAATGATGCTCAATGCATGTAAAACATATATAAAAAGATGTCTACTCAAGCACTTATCAATCATCTATGAACTCATTCTTCATCTTTCTTGATTTTGTTGTTGTTGTTTGTATGATGGCACACTAGATCCCCAAGGCCACTGGGTGTTGGTGAACCTTTGGGGGTTCATCATGTATTGTGGATGCTTTTTATTTAATTGAAATGCTCAGGTTGATTTATGATTTAGTTCATTGTTCTTCATACCAAGAACTACTCAATGGAGAGATCCGTAGTTTTTTAGTGAGTTATACACGTAGAAGTGACCTACTCGTGTGTATTAGAACATTAATGAATTAAAAGGGGTTACTTGTTTTGACATGCTAAGAAATTGGATGTCGGTAGCCCTCCGATTTATAAGAGTAGACTTAGGATAAGTTTATCCTTATTTGGGGGTCTCCTTGTATTTGATGCAATCATAGGGATGTCGGTTATAGAGAAATTCCTATCAACATTCATATGGGATTAGGGTTCAGTCACCGAGAAATCGGGGTTGGTCTAATTTTTAGGTACCTCGGTCAAAATCACCCTTGCTTTGCTTTATTGTGCATCCATGTATCATGATGACCCCTCAAGGGGATCCACATCCATAGGCCTTTGCATATTATTATTGCTCTTGCAATCACCTGTTTTGTTCATTAATCTATATTATCATATTTGTTTACTTTCTTGCATCTATGAGAGTAATTCTCCTTGCTTAAGATGTTAGGTTAGATAATAGGTTATGAAGGAGTAATAGGAGCTCCTTAATCCCGTGGAATACGATCCTTATGTTCTTGCATAAGGTATTACTTAGCGATCCCGTACACTTGCGGGAAATCAATAAAGTTTTTATTTATTTATTTATTTATTTATTTATTTACTCTTTTTTTCTTTTCATTTGTTCTCAATGATTCTTTTTCTTTAATGTGTAGATTGTTTTAAAGGTATATCATGGCAAGTTTGAATTCTACACGAGGAAGTGAATTGATTATGGCAGATATCTAGCGCGAGTGGATTCCACCTCAACAACACTTGTCATATATTCAAGACAATTATTTCTGCATATTTAGACCATGGGAAGGCTCAACCATAGCAAATGAAAAAAATACTTGTAGCGCGATGTTTACAAATTACATGAATTATGGAAAAATTCCACCAAAAGATGAGGATGGTATCCCTAATAACTTGCCCATGCTGCACATGGGGGAAATGCATGCACCTCATTTAGATCATATAGTTGAACTAAGAAGGGATCAAGGAGAAAAGGCCGAGTGTGTTACACAGCATATTTACGGCATACATGTCAGTTTAGATAAAAGCTCAGTATTCCTAGAAGAGGAAGAGTCAGAACAATGTGACAAGCTGATGAATAAGAGTTTGAGACCCTCAATAGAAGAAACACCTGAATTAGAGCTGAAAACATTGCCTGAACACCTTGAATATGCCTTTCTTGGGGAAATAACACAGCTTCCAATTATCATTGTTTCAAATCTGATATTCGAGTAAAAGAAAGACTTGGTGAATGTCTTAAGGAAGCACAAGAAAACAATTGCTTGGAAGATAGCTGAATTAAGGGATAAATCTTTCATTTTGCACCCACAAGATTTTGATGGAGGATGATCATAAACCTTCAGCCTTTCCACAAAGAAGACTAAATCTGAATATGAAGGGAGTGGTACGAGCTGAAGTCATCAAGCTTCTTGATGCAGACATTATCTATCCAATATCTGATTATGAATGGGTAAGCCCAGTGCAGGTGGTTCCTAAAAAGGGGGGATGACTATGATTACCAATTAGAAGAATGAGTTAATTACAACCCGAACAATCATTGGATGGCGCGTCTGCATTGATTATAGAAAATTGAATGATGCTACTCGGAAGGATCATTTCCCACTACCATTCATTGACCAGATGCTTGAGTGGCTTACTGGGCCTTCCTACTAATGCTTTTTGGATGGTTTTTCTGGGTACTTCCTAATCCCCATTGCGCCGGAAGACCAGAAGACCACATTCATATGTCCATATGGGACATTTGCTTATCGCCGCATGCCATTCTCGCTATGTAATGCCCCTGCCACCTTTCAGTGATGCATGATGACAATTTTTGAGGACATGGTCGAAGACTTTATGGAGGTGTTCATGGATGATTTTTCTGTGTTCGGTGACTCATTTGAGTTATACCTCAAGAATCTAGAACGTGTTCTCATCCGATGCGAGGAAACTAATCTTGTGCTAAATTGGGAGAAATACCATTTCATGGTTCAAGAAGGGATAGTCCTGGGTCACAAGATTTCCAAAGAAGGAATTAAGGTAGACAAAGCAAAGATCTCCATCATAGAAAAGCTACCTCCCCCAACTTCAATTAAAGCCATTAGAAGTTTTCTGGGACATGCAGGTTTCTATAGAAGATTCATCAAATATTTCCCTAAAATTGCTAGACCCTTGACAAAGTTGTTGGAAAAAGATGTTCTGTTTGAGTTTGACAATGATTGCATGAGAGCTTTTATTACACTTAAGGAGAAGCTAGTCCAAGCATCTATAATGGTAGCTCCAGATTGGGACTCTCCACTTAAACTAATGTGTGATGCAAACGATTTTGCAGTGGGTGCAGTCCTTAGGCAGTGATGAGATAAACATTTCCATTTCATATTTTATGAAATCAAAATTTTGATGTGAGCCCAGGAGAATTACACTACAACTGAGAAGGAACTACTTGCCGTGATGTTCTCTTTTGATAAGTTCAGGTCTTATCTAGTTCTTTCCGAGGTGGTGGTTTATACTAATCATTCAGCCCTGCGGTACCTACTTAGCAAGTCAGATGCTAAGCCGTGATTGATTAGATAGGTTTTATTACTTCAGGAGTTTGATCTTGAGATCAAGGACAAGAGAGTGGCAGAGAACCTTGCAGCGAATCATTTATCCCGTTTGGAGAATCCTAATCTTGAAGCTTTGAGAGAGAAAGACATCAATGATTCATTCCCTGAGGAGCACCTGAATAGTATCCAGGTAGTGGAAGAGAAAGAGCCACCATGGTTTACTGATTTAGCCAATTACTTAGTTGGGGGTGTCATCCCAAAATGGTTCACGCATCAAAAATGGAAGAAATTTTTTTCGGACCTCAAGAACTACATGTGGGAAGACGCTCACCTATTCAAACTTTTTTCAGATTAGGTTGTTCAAATATGTGTATTGTGGATGGAGGGTCTAAGTATCTTGAAACACTATCATTCAAGACCAACTGGGGGCCATTACAATGCAAACTGAACTGTAAAGAAGATTCTTGATTCAGGTTTCTATTGGCCGTCATTATTCCAAGACACCCAAAAGTTCTTACAAACATGTGATAGATGTTAGAGGGTAGGTAACATTTCTCGTCGGGATGAGATGCCCCAGAATTGGAATCAATCTTGTGAAGTATTTGATGTGTGGGGGATTGATTTTATGGGGCTATTCCCAAGCTTGCATGGTTGCAAATTCATCCTCATAGCAGTCGATTATGTGTAAAAATGGGTGGAAGCTCAAGCCTTACCAACAAGTGACGCAAAGGTGGTGGTAATGTTCTTAAAGAAATTATTCTCCAGATTTATAAACACCCCGGGAAATCATTAGCGATCGAGGCACTCACTTTTGTAATACTCAATTAGCGAAAAATCTGAAGAGTTATAATGTCTACCACAAATTAGCAAGACTATATCACCCACAAACTAGTGGGCAGGTGGAAGTTTCCAAGAAGGAGTTAAAATGAATTTTGGAGAAAACTATTGCTCAAAATAGAAGAGATTGGGCAGAGCACTTGGATGACGCTCTCTTGGCATACAGAATTGCATACAAGACTCCTATAGGAACCACACGTTTTAGTCTAGTCTATGGAGAAGCCTGCCACTTACCCGTTGAACTTTAACACAAAGCTTATTGGGCTATTAAATTTCTGAATCTTGATTCTACTCTTGTAGATAACAAGAGGAAGCTCCAACTGAACAAATTGGATGAATGGCACACCACGGCATTTGAGAATTCAAAACTCTACAAAGAAAGGGTGAAGGAGTACCATGATAGACATATCAAGCACCCTAAATAATTTCAAGAAGGAGACCAAGTATTACTATTCAACCCCAGGTTGAAATTATTTCCAGGGAAGCTCAAATCACGATGGTTGGGTCCATACACGGTCACTCAAGTTTTCCCACACGAAGTAGTAGAGGTAACCCACCCTGAAAAAGGTACTTTTAAAGTGAATGTACAAAGATTAAAATTATACTTCAACAACAACTCTTCAAAGGCAACTGAGGGTTAGCTTCAAACTTTTCAAACCCCCATGAGGTAAGTAACGAGATACGTCAGGCTTGTGATGTTAAACCCAAGCATCTGGGGTTCCATTTTCATTTTTTGTACTCTATGTGTTACTTTCATTGTTCTTTTTCATATTTTCCTAGTTGTTATAAATTTGAATAAGTCCATGCTCACATGCTTTTTGCATTTTTCTTATTCCCTATGTTGTGGTTTAATCATTGTCCTTGATGAGAAACACTTGTGTTTGTTATTATTTCATGCATTAGATCGAGTTTTTAAGCAATTCTTTCAAGTTAGAGATGCTCTAAAACACTTTAATGCCATTCCTACTCATTTGGAGAAGTGAATAAAGCTCCAAGAACAATTCCAGTGGGTATACGGCCTCAATGAGGACCTCATTGAGGTCGTCTGCCCCATCTAGAAACATTAGCTTAGGGCATACGACCTCAATGAGGGCCTCATTGAGGCCGTCTGCCCTAAACCGAGAGATTTCACTACTCTATATGGCCTCAATGAGGCCCACATTGAGGCTGTATAAGGTCGGGTCCCTCTTTTATCATTCTACCACCTTTTCTCTCTCCTCACTCTTTCATCTTCTTCAACCGAACTTCCCTCTTCTTTCTCCATCAAACCTTGGCCAAATGTTCTCATCTCTTCTTCTAGATCATCTCCTAACCTCTTTGAGAAGTCAATCTAGTGGTTTTATTCGAGCTTAACCCAAGTTTTCTCTAGTTTTTTGTCAGTAAGTCATTTGGTGCCCTAATTTTATATTTCTCATTTCCTTCTTGTTTTCTTGGGCTTGTTTGTAGATTCATCAAGCATATAGCTTGCCTTTTGTGGTGTGAACATCAAGGTTGTGGTTTCATGCTTTTTTATGTACAAATTATTTTGGTTTTCATGATCATGGGGAGATTCTTACAAGATGAATAGTGTCCATACGGCCGCTATACGGCCTTATGATCACTTTCCATATTCTTCCCCACTTTTTCTTCATCCTTTACACTACATTTTGGTTTGTTTTAGATTCCTTAAAGTTTTATTCAGTTTATCTATGTTGTAGGAATGCTAAACATCAAGAAACATGCCTCCAAACGTCCAAGAAAACAATGCCAACCATGAAGAACCCCAATTTAAACATTTTCATCACAAGGCAAAGTATGAAGTTTTGAAGACCAAACCTTTTGATACATTTCATCACATAAAATGGGGCATTTTGGAAACACTTGGGATGGATGAACAATTCAAGGAATTACTTTCACATTGCTCTTGGCGAATTTGTTTGAAATCGAAGATCCTACCTTTCGCCAACTAACCTTTGAGGTTTTGAGCACTTTCGAAGCACACTAAGACCACCACCATTTGTAGCATCCAGAAACAACTAGTTTGATATTTGAGCATGGACATTTAATTTGCTTATTTTAGTGTGTTTTTGCTATTTATATTTTAGCATATTTATTTACTTTCTTGTACTAATAAGTTGGGAAGGGTCCTTAACCTACCAACCTTTTGTAGAACTTTATTTACTTTTATCTAGTATGTGTGTTTGACTTCTACCTAGTATTTAATCTTTCCTTTTAAATTTTTCTTTAAACTGATGATGTCCCTTTTTGCCTTGTAGGGCATTAAGGGAGCTTGGTGAGCCTCTCCATATTATTTGGAGATCGGAACCGGCATGTATAGCTCGCCATACATTGTGTTCGGGTCCCTCTTTGCCATTTGCACAAGATAAACTGGGGAAGTTCATTTTCACCCTCCTCTATTGTTTTCATTGCATATATTGCCTTGCTTTTCATGATTAGTATACATTGGGGACAATGTATAACAATAGGTGTTGGGATGGGTGTATTTCATGTATTAGGGTCATTGTTTGCATGCTAGTGTTACCCATGATGACTTGTTTATTCTTCTGAGATTCTTCTAGCACGGATTAATGATTGATGTGAATTACATAATTGTTGTTGTACTCTATTGAATCCTATTTCACCTCTAATACTATCTTGTGCACTTAATCTTTGGTTGATGCCCAGGGAATAGCCAACATGACTACTCTAACTCTCTTATATGCTTAACACACAACTTTGAGTACTTGGCCTTAGAACACTAAGTTCTATCTTTCAATGAACTCTTAAAATCTTCTAAGTCTTATTGAGCTAGCACTAATTTTGTGGCATGTAGAGTAGTCTGAAGAAATGATCTAGGGGGAATGTGAAAAAAAAGGAGTCCATGTCAGTATTACTCTGCTAATGAAGCATGAATGCATCTATGTAGAGTGTAATCGAGTAGTTGGGTGGCTCTTTTGCCTAATCAGCATGTGCACCCGCTAGAAATATTTTAGAATGATTTTTGGTGTAGTCTATGTTAGTCAGACTCGAAAAAAAAATGATGAAAAATGAAAAAATAAAATAAAATGAAAATAAAAACCCTAGTGATCTTTTTGGCTACCTATTATAGGTTCTGAGAAGGAAAAGTGAATTAGTTCATGGTTAAGAGTTAGAAGGATCTTACATGTGCATTGAAGTAGCACTTAGCATTCTAAGAATCAATATTCTTTGCATGTGGAGTGATTAGCATCTAGAGTTGTACTGACCGAAGTCAGTAGGCTAGACCAAATCAAGAAAAATGAGATAGAAGATTCACACACACAGCGCAGTCATATAAGAGGTGACACATGATCTTTCTGTTGTGCTTATTGTTTGTAAACCAACATCTATATATCATTATCCATTATTTCTAGAATCTTGTATTTATTTGAGCCAAAGGTAATACATTTAGCCACTTATCTTTCTCTTGGTTTTTCATGATTTGTTTGCTTGGGGACAAGCAAACGCTTAGGTGTGGGGATATTTAATAAGTGTCTAAATGTACATATTTTAGTACATGTATTTTATACACTTAGTATGTATTTTTGTAGGAATGGATGCTCGTTTTATGCTAAATGGAGTATTAGTTGCTTTGCAGGGCATGGAGGAACCATGGAGAACACAAGGATACGATTTGGGTGAAAAAAGAGAAGAAAACCAGGTCCCGCAATACCACAGTGTATTTTACTGCAGCATACACTATAGATGGAGTATTGCAGCAGATGTACTGTAGCTGAATCACTATAGCAGTCACTATAATACTGGGAGAACTTTCGAGCCACAAAGTTTTCTAGTTCATATGACCACAATACAACCGGGGATTGACCCCAGAATTGACACTGTAGCACCAAGAGCAAGAGATTTGTCCTAAGCCATACGACCTCAATGACCCCCTTATTGACCCCAGGATTGACCCCAGTATGCCTTGGATTTTGATGATCTTATGCCCGATTTAACATCCATATGGCCCCCATATGGCCCATATACTTTGGGAGTATAAAAAGACACTTCTAGGGCATCAAGAGGGATTTTTTTGGCAGCCAACACTTGGGAGAAGAAATAGGAGAATGAAGACATCTTTGAGAAGCGACATTTTGAGGTTAGAGAAGGAGGCAAGAGTATCATCACCAAAGAGAGAGATCTACTTCCAAGGAAGGAAGGATCAAGGACTGTGGAGTGGCCTTCGGCTAGGGGAAGCGTCATTCGGTACTCCTCGGATGAGGGTAGCGTCATTCGGCCGGACCTCCATCTCCTTATTCATCATTTTGACTAGGGAGTATCATCTATGAACTCATTGTTCATCTTTCTTGATTTTGTTGTTGTTGTTTGTTTGATGGCACACTAGACCCCCAAGGCCACCGGCTGTAGGTGAACCTTTGGCGGGTTCATCATGTATTATGGATGTTTTTTATTTAATTGAAATGCTTAGGTTGATTTAGGATTTAGTTCATTATTCTTCATGCCAAGAACTACTCAATGGAGAGATCCATAGTTTGTTAGTGAGTTATACACGTAGATGTGACTTACTCACATGTATTAAATCATTAATGAACTAAAAGGGGTTACTTGTTTCGACATGCCAAGAAATTGGATGTCAGTAGCCCTCCGATTTATAAGGATAGATTTAGGAAAAGTTTATCCTTATTTTAGGATCTCCTTGTGTCTAATGCAATCGTAGTGATGTTGGTTAGAGAGAAATTCTTATCAACATTTGTTTAGGATTTGGGTTCAATCTCCGAGAAATTGGGGTTGGTCTAATTTTGAGATCCCTTGGTCTAAATCACCCTTGCTTTGCTTTATTGTGCATCCATGTATCATGATGACCCCTCAAGGAGATTCACATCAACAGGCCTTTGCATATTATTATTGCTCTTGCAATCACTTGTCTTGTTCTTTAATCTATATTATCGTATTTTGTTTACTTTCTTGCATCTATTAGAGTAATTCTCCATGCTTAAGATGTTTGGTTAGATAATAGGTCATGAAGGAGAAATAGGAGCTCCTTAGCCCTGTGGAATACGATCCTTGTGTTCTTACATGAGGTATTACTTGGCGATTCCGTACACTTGCGGGGAATCAATCACTTCTTTTGGGCATTTCTTTGAGAGAAGACAGACCCCTTCTTGGAGCTCATCACCTCCATTGTCGATCTAAGGAAGAAGAAGATGTTTAAGGGCATTTCTATGGAGGATTTCTTGATGAGAACATGATTTTGAGCAAGATCCATGCCCAAGGCTTGCTTGTAGAAGGTTGAAGACAAGGGAAGCCACCCCTTCGAGTGCCGTCTTTGGAAGCTCATCTCTGAGGGATCCAAGCGTCATTCGGCCTCTAACCTTTGAGGGAGTTTGTTCATGCTTTGTTTAGTAGTTTCTATGGCTTCGATTTGTTTGTTTTGTGACTATGAATAACTAAACCCCCAAGGTCAACGGATGCAGGTGAACCTTGGAGATGAACTTGTGTTGTTTGGATGCTTGATTTATCTATTGCACTTTGGCTTGGTTGTGATCCTTGTTTGGTGTATTTTAATGCCTTGGAATGCATGAGAACTATGTGTATCAATTGTTAGGTAGTACTAGGTTGCATGACCATTGCCCTAGTATTAGACTCACTAAGCTTGGAAGGGATATACTTATAAATACACCATGACCATCAGGTATTTGTACCACCTCCATTTCTAGGGTTGTTACTAAGTTGTGTTTCAATCCTAGCATGAGAAAACCACTACTCCTGATAAGTGCTTGTGCGATAAGAATACATAGTGTTCTTTACTTGTGTTGAGCATTATTTTTCTCGGGTTTTAATGCTAATATGGGTGTATTTATATTACTTTTATGCAGGTAGGGTTGTGAGGCCGACTATGAGAGAAAGAAGACAATGTGGGTCGTAATGCACTAATTTTGGTTGAAATCTTGCTAAAGGTTCAAATGCGAAGACATAGGTCAGGTTCCAGATGCAGGAATATGTGCCAACCTCCTCGTACTTGAGTTAGCACAACTATTTGGAGGGGCACAAGGGCAGTTACATTCAAGCATTCCGACTTGTGCATAAAGAACATGATCTTCACCAACATGTTCGTTATTGAAGAAGCAAGGCGATCCACAACATAAACATGTACCCATTTGCGTTACCTCGATGAAAGTATGGATTCGGGAGTATTTCAGGCTGGTACTATAGAAAATACTGTTTATAGCCGGTAGAGAAAATAGGAAAACAGAGAATCCACATGGGCGTGTGGAAATTCCACAGGGTTGCCCATATGGGCGCGTGGATTCCCGATTCGAACCCTTTAAAAGCCGATTTCAGCCCAGATTTTAGCATTCTTTTCTCCATCTTTTCCCCAACTTGAGAGAGGGCAGCGGCTAGGGTTTTAAGAGGTATTGGCTAGTGCTTTGGAGAGGTTCTATGGCTCCGACATCACACGCCATTTGGAAGAAGGTTAGTGGGAGAGCTTTCGTCGGCACCGATCCGATGAGATGTATCCTAGGCCGGACAAATGGACCCTTGCGACGAGTAGAAGACTCTCCATAAGACTATCGCCAAGACTAACGAGGGGGTTTTTCTATGGATGATTTGTTTTTACATTCGATTTCATTAATTGTATCTAGCTCCATGGAGAGCTAAACCCCTAGTGGGTACTTGGGTATTTGTGAACCCTAGGATGTATTCGTTTCATTAAACCTTTTTATTATGCTTTCAATAAATTGATGTTTATTGTGAGTTCCAATCTTGGAGACTTGATTGTATGAATACACCCCTAGAGTGACACGGGTTGAGAGTTTTTTTTGGTAATTCTTGTGAGTGAGTGACACACCATGAGAGTTAGACAAAGCTATATTGGAGAGGGTTGAGAGGGTGAGTGGAGAGGTAGCGGAGCGTCCCCTTTCCCCTCTGGTGTGATCTATCCTACCTCCATGTTCCAAGAGTTCTTTGCGGCCATAATAGAGTGAATGGGTTAAGGGATGACCTTCCACTGGGGCTTAGTTGCGAGTGCAACGGAGTGAAGCGTTGAAGTGATTTTAGCATCTAGGGCTTAATTGTGGCTAGGGATCTTTCACCTGGACCAAAGGGTTAGGTCTATACATAGGAATAGGGTTTATTACTTGGAATCCCTAGAGTTCATTGCAATTATATGCGAGTGCGATGTTGAGAGGTTATTCAATCTTTCCTCCGGGACATATATAGAGTTAGGCATGGTTGACCTTAGATTTGGGATCATGTAATTAATGGTTTCCATGACTCATTGTTGCATCAATTAGGAAGTATAATAGAGGATTCTTGCACTTGAAATGATTGTCCTAGGAGGATCAATATCCAGGTACCCTATCTTTATCGATTGGCTTACCTTCTCCTTTACTTGTGCCTTCTATCTTGTTGTTTTTATTTTCGTTATTTCATATTTTGTCGCACTTATCACTATTTATCTTCCACATTAGTTAAAAAACAACTCAAGTGTCTTTATTCCCTACTCTTTGTGGATACAATACCCACTCATCTGGGATTATTATTTCGACACCCGTGCATTTGTGGTTTACACGCATATATGGACATGTCAAGTTTTTGGCGCCGTTGCCAAGGGGTAGGCGTTTAGAGATACTTTGGACTTTGTTTTCTTAGCTATTCATTTATTCTTTCTATTTTATATTTTCTTATTCTATCATTGTTCTAATTTCTTTTTCTTTCTTTTTGGGTGCAGCTCTAGGTTATGACCCGAGGGAACCCCTCTATACTGATTGAAGAAGATCCCGAGCTTGAACATACACTGAGAAGAAAAGGGAAAGAACCTGTGCAAGAACAGTCTAATCTAGCTGATTTGGAAGTAGAAGAATTTGAAAACATGGCAGAACAGAATGAGGAGCAGCGGACATTATCCGGTTATGCCAGACCTTTAGTATTGGAGACACAATCAAGCATTGTGCGTCCCCCGATTACAGCTCAGAACTTTGAGCTGAAGCCAGCATTCATCCATATGTTGCAGCAATTTATACTTTTTAATGGTTTAGCCAATGAGGATCCGAACAGTCATATAGAGAACTTTCTTGAGATGTGTGATATGCTGAAGATAAACGGGGTGATGGATGATGCCATCAAGTTGAGAGCCTTCCCATTTTCTTTAAAAGGGAGAGCGAAGCAGTGGCTACACTCATTACCTAGAGCCTTGATTACCACATGGGAGGAGATAGTAAAAGCTTGTTTGAATCTGAGAACAAGGTAACTCTTGGATGCGGCAGTAGGAGGTACCTTAGGTAGCAAGACCCCCGGTGAGGCTCTTCAATTAATTGAAGAAATGGGGTTAAGCAGCTACCAATGGAATGCCAGGGAGAAGAAAAAGGTGGCCGGCCTCCATGAGATAGATACAGTAACCTCATTAGCGGCTAAAGTGGAATCATTGAGTAAGAAGTTAGATCTCCTAACTTCGAATAGAGTGGCGGCCGTGACTACTTGCACCGGGTGTGGTGGAGGACATGCTCCCGCTGATTGCCCGATCTCTATTGGTGATGCATCTTCGGTTGAGAATGTCAATTTTGTGGGTAATGGCATGAGGAATCAAGGAAACCCATATAGCAATACCTATAATTCGGGTTGAAAGAGTCATCCCAATTTCTCGTGGAGCAACCAAGGTCCACAAAAGGACATAGGGCTACCGGGTTTCCAACAACAAGCCCCAAACATGGAGAACCGAGTTTCAGGTTTGGAGACCCAAATGAACGATTGAGAGAAGGCCTTAACTAGGTTTGTGCAATCATCTGATACAAGGTTCCAATCAGTTGAGGCTACACTTCGCAAGGCCATAAGGCAGATTGCGAAGTCCTTATCGGAAAGGCCATAAGGAAGCTTGCTGAGTAACACCGAGACCAACCCTAGAGAGCATGTGAAAGCGATCACTTTGAGAAGTGGTCGTGAGGTTGAGGATAAGCTTCCGAGTGAGAAGCCAAATGAGCACGCACCCGAACTTATAGAGGTTGAGAAGGTAGCAAGTAAAGAGAAGGAGGTGGCACCCCCACCTTTCCAGCCAAGAATCCCTTATCCCTCTAGACTGAAGAATGACCAAGGGGATGAACAGTACAAGAAGTTCCTGAGTTTGTTCAAACAACTCCACATCAATATTCCTTTTGTTGAGGCATTGGCTCAAATGCCTAAGTATGCAAAATTCTTGAAAGACTTGTTGACCAACAAGAGGAAGTTAAAGGAGAGTGCTTCAGTGATTTTAGATGCATCTTGCTCGGCGGTTTTGCAAAAGAACATGCCAAACAAGAAGAAAGACCCAGGAAGCTTCATCATTCTGTGTAATATTAGCAATATAGGTGAAGAAATGGCATTGGCGGACTCAAGGGCCAGTATCAACGTCATGCCATGCACCTTCTTTCAAAAGCTAGGCTTAGCCGAGCCTAGGTCTACTCTGATGACTTTGCAATTGGCGGATCGAACGGTGAGACATCCGAGGGGCATCATCGAAGACGTTCTTGTCAAGGTGGACAAGTACATTTTTCTGATTGACTTTGTAGTGCTAGACGTCGATGAGGATGCTGATGTATCCTTGATACTTGGGAGGTCGTTCTTGCAGACTTCCAAAGTCCTGATTGATATGGACGACGGAGAGCTAACATTGAGAGTCAGAGATGACAAGCTCACATATCGCCTTGCTAAAGCCATGCAGTATTCTTTTAATTTCGATGATACTTTGTATTTTCTAGATGTTACTGATGAGATTGTTGATGAATACATGTAGGAAATGTTCAATCCAGATCCATACGAAGGCTTGTTTGACCAAGATGAGGACAATGAAGAAGTAATGATGCTTGGTTCGACGGAAGAACTACCATCTACCTCGGGGATCTTGAAGAAGGTGCTCCGGACATTGAAGAGGGCTAGGAGATGCCATCAAAAATGCTCCAAGGCTGTTGGAGATGTGCGTGAACTGAAGAAGTTGGATGAACCATTGTTAGGCGGTCCCAAGCTCGATAATTCACCTTCTACCCTAAAGAGATTTTGCTCATCATGCTTCCAAGCCATGGGTAAGAGGGCAACTTTTATCTATGAGCCCCCGTGAGGTAAGACAAGGTACGTCAAGCTAAGTGACATTAAACAAGCGCTTCTTGGGAGGCAACCCAAGTGTTTACTGTTTTCATACTTTAGTAGTTTAGTGTGTGCATGAATAAAGTGTTGAGTGTTGGTGTCTTGATTTTTATATACTTGTGCTGCGATTTTATTGTGGGTTTTGAATTGTCATCGTGTGTTTTCATGTGGATTTGGCGAAGTTGGGTCGTTTGAGCTATTTCTCATATTTTTCACTTGTAAAATTTGCATATTAGGGCAGGCTCTGAGTGTGTAAACATGTTAAGGAATTTTCTGCATAGCCTGTATAATTTTCTAAGACATCCAGAGAAAACACACAATCGTGTGGAATTTCCGCACGCCCGTGGATTTGCATTACGAGCTCATCCAGATAAGGCACAAGGGCGTGGACTTATCCCTGTGAGTTGAGCCTGCGACTCTCGCACGCCCGTGGGTAATTTCCGCATGGGCGTGTGAATTCCTGCAGAGATTGGCAGATTATCCCGAAAGCACACAGGGGCGTGGATTCGGCCCTATGGGCAACCTTGTGAAAATCGCACGGCATGGGTAATTTTTGCACGCCCGTGCGAATCTCTGCAGAGGAGCTCTCTCCATCCCGAGAAGATACAGGGGCGTGCGCTTGCCCCTGTAAGTTGGGCATGTGAATGTCCACGCCCGTGCGGAATTTCTGCATGGGCGTGCGGAACACTTAGCAAATTTTCTTGGATGTCGAGAGATGCCACAGGGGCGTACGACTGCCCCTGTGGGTCGGGCACACGGGCGTGGGTATTCCCCGACACGCCCATGTATTTGTGTTCAGAGCTAGTCAGTGTTTTCTCGAGAGCGCACAGGGGCGTGCATATGCCCCTGTGAAGTTTTTATATGGAGACGCACGGGCGTGGGTAATTTCCGCACGCCTGTGTGGTGGCACAGAATTCCATGAGACACGAATTTTTCTTTATAATCCTTGCGAATTTTCTTCCTCATCATCTTCAACCACCCAAAAAAAACCAGTCCTAATCAGTTCCCGGGCCTTTCACCGCTGTTTTGGAGGATTTGTTTTCACAATCCATGCCGATTTTTGAAGTTTACACATCTATTTCATCGGTAAACCTTTTCATCCTCTTTTCTTCGTCAACTCTTGTTTTTAGCGGATTGAATGTCGTAAAGTGCACGAATTTTTATGTTATAACATTTTATGCATGTTTAGAAAGCATCTAGACACATTTTAAAGTTGAGTTTTTGAGAATTGTTGTGCACCCGTGCGATTTTCACACCCTGTAGATCCACACGGGCATGGGTAATTTCCACAGGCCCGTGTTGCATTCTGTAGCATGTTGTTTCTGAGATTCTTTGACCGTTCCTTCATATTTTATCGCAGGTATGGCATCACGCTCGAAGAAGCAAGAGGGTAAGCGTCGCAGAGAGACCTCACCTGAGTTAGCACATATTGAATTCTTAAATCCTGAGCATCATGCTCGATTTGAGCGGCTATCGAGACTCAAGATTAGGCAGTCCCGGTTCGTTGACCTGAGTGTATTTAGTGAGGTCCAGCGAGGTGACGAGCTGGCTAGTGAGATTGACACATTGATGATCGTGGGAAGCTGGAGGAGATTGCTTTCAATACGAGAGCCAGTCTACCGGCTACTGACACTAGAGGTTCTGGTGTCGTTTGAGTTTCAGTAGACATATGGGAGGTTTGACGTCATTGATGTCATACAGTTCAGAGCATTCGGACATCAGTTCGCCATGAGTGTCACTGAGTTTTCAGTGCGCATGGGCTTATATGATGAAGCTTACATAGACACCGAGGGGTATAGACACCCTGGCACCTTGACCCCACAGCAAGCTTACAAGGCCTTGTGTGGACAGGGGCAGTATGAACCGGGAGTGTCTAAGGCCTCATGTTTGTCCCGGCTGAGCTACAGGTACTTATTTTCTGTTCTTAACAGATCTATAGATGGCCGAGGGGGCAATACGGGTGTTTTGAGTCGGCAGGGGTTACTTTATTTGTATTCCATGGTCTGAACCGTTCCGATCCGCTTAGGGTATATTGTGGCCGATTATCTGCGATATTAGTGCCATAATGGGAGAGTTGATGTATTATTTGCTGGTCCCTACATCATTCGACTTATTCTGGGGATGGGCCTCGTAAACGTCATTCGGGACACCGAAAAGACATTTATTCCTTCTCCACTCGGACTCGATACTCTTAAGATGATGGGAGTAGTGCAGAGATATGGTCCGGGAGTTCACATTCTGGTGACATCCACCATTGAGAGTACCGAGAGCAGAGGGGATGCAGTGGGATAGTCCGCACCGACGGTGACCGAGACCTCAGGGTGCCCAGGTACCCTTTCAGGAGCCTATGATCGTATTAAGAGGCTCAAGAGCACTGTGAGTGTATTGCAGTCTGAGATCATTGAGATGTGGTCAATACAGTCAGCATAGTATGTCGATATGATGGTCCGTTTTAACTTCTTACGAGAGCTATTGAGAGGCAGACCCCCAGCTCCTCCAGCATCTCCTTCACCACCTCCACCAGCACCCTTTGATCTAGTACCAACAGTAGAGGATCCAGAGCGCGACATCGACACTTCATTTTATTTTCCTCATCTTTTACTTCTGTATTTTATTTAAGACTTGTATACTCAGCAAAGATTTCCTTATGAGTTTATTTTCATTTTGTATCTCAAGTTGTATTCATTGCTTCATCTTTTATATACTCGAGTTGTTTTATTTTTATTGAGCTTCACTAAACCCCCTCGTGTATACGTGCAGATGGTCTTGTCATTATGGGAATTGAGACTTTGTCATGGGCACGGCCAAGGTGTTTCGGCACTTGGCCGTTTGAGCTTCACAATTCATTGGAACAACATTCCCAAGGACTTAGCTCCATCAAATGCAACACTAGGAGTAAGGAAAGTATTGTTTTGATTGCTTCTCCAACATCTGAATTTCATTTATTTACATTATGAATGAGCTTGCATGTGTACATTGGTGAAAATGTACAACTTAAGGGTCAAGGGGGGGGGGAGGCAGTTCCATAGTGCACGCATCTTTTTTATAGTAGTTTTGATTGATATACATGCTCACATAGCCAATGGTGGTTCACCTTAGTTGCATTGATTGTATTCTTGAGTTTAGGAGAATTTTTAACATTGAATGTTTTCATGCTATAGTTTTTGCTTGAATTTCTAGGAATTTTTGCCCGATTGACACTTGTTGCACTACTCACGCTTTGAACTCTTTTGGAAACTCATGTTTGATGTATAAGGGACTAGTTATAGTTATTTCTTGTGTTAATTCTGAAAAAAAAAAAGAAAAAAAGGAAAAATGAAAAAAAAATGGAAAAATGAAAAGAAAGAACAAAATAGTTTTGTTGTTTAGTTGTGCTTGTTGGGTGGAAAGAGCTACCACCTATGATGTATGAAGCTACTCTCATAAGTTGGATACTAGTTATACCCTAATGAAAGAATGAGCTATCTCATGGGATGTGTGAAAGCTACAACCCCGATAGAAAGAGCTACCAGCTCAAAAGTGTGAAAGCCACCTTAGTGGCCGCTTTGGAAAGGGCTACCTTAGAGGATGTGTGAAACTACTACCCTTTTTGAATTTTTGTTACCTTTTATAGATAAATAAGTCCATTGTACGTAGAACTTTGAGGAGTATTGATAAGTGCTTGTGCGATATGAATGCGAAGCGTTCTTTCCTTATGTTGAGCATTAATTTTCTCGGGTTTTTACACTAATATGTGTGTTTTTATGTTACTTTTATGTATATAGGGTTGTGAAACCAATTATGAAGGAAAGAAGCCGATGTAGATCACAATGCACCGATTTTGGAGGAAATCTTGCTAAAGTTCAAACGCGAAGATATAAGTCGGGTGCGAGATGCTAGAGTGTGTGCCAACCTCCCCGTATTTGAGTTTGCACAACCATTTGGAAGGGTACAAGGGCAGTCACACTCAAGCATTCTGACTTATGCACATAGAACAAGATCTCCATCAACTTATTTGTCATTGAAGAAACAAAGCGATCCACGACATAAACGTGTGCCCGTTTATGTTACCTCGATGAAAAGTGGATTCAGGAGTATTTTTGGCAGAGTACTGTAGTAAATCACTGTAGCAAAAATTACTATTTACAGCACGCAGGAAAATGCAACCTAGAAATCCACATGGGCGTGTGGAAATTCCATACGCCCGTGTGGATGCCCGATTTCAGCCCTATAAATACCGCTTTGAGAATTTTATTTGGGGATCTTCATCGTACCTTTTGGCTATCTTTTGGGGAGAGCGCGACTAGGGTTTGGAATGGCTTTTGCAGAGGTTAAGGAGCGGTTCTATGGCATTCGACATCGATTTCCTTTGGAGGAGAGTAATTATTGGAGCTTTCGTCGATATTGACTCGGTGAGGTGTACCTTAGGCTTGACAAGGAAATCCTTGGAGAAGACGAGGTGGATTCTTTAAGACGATCGACACGGACGATAAGGGGGTTATCTTTATGGATTGCTTGTATATACTTTTAATTTCATTGTTGATTTTGTATTGCTCCATGGAGAGCTAAACCCCTAGTGGGTGCTTGGACTTGTAAACCCTAGGATGATCTTGTTTTGTTGACTCATATTATGTTTCCTTTAATTGATGTTTTAATTGAGTTTCAATCTTGTGTGCTTATTGATTTGATTTTCCCTTAGAGTGACACTAGGGTTGAGAATCTATCTTGGTAATTCTATGAAGGGGTAACAATTTCATTAGAGTTAGACTTAGCACGGTTGAAGAGGGTTTAGAGGGTGAGTCGAGAGATAGCGGAACGTCCCCTTTCCCTTCCGACGTGATTTATCCTACCTCCATGATCCAAGAGTTCTTTGCGGTTGTGATAGAATGAAGTGCTAAGAGACAAAATCCACCGGGGCTTAGTTGTGCGAGTAATAGAGTAAAGTGTTGAAATAATCCTTAGTGTTGGGCTTAATCATGACTAGGGGTCTTTTGCTTGGGCCAAAGGGTTAGATCTATATTAAGGAATAGGGTTTATCACTTGGAATCCCTAGAGCCTCAAGCAGTCTTACATAGTGTGAGGCGTTGATACACCCTTTACCGTAAGTGCACGGGTTATCAAAGTAATAAAATACCCTAGTGAGTGGGTAGTCGAATCAGCAAGAAATAGTTGTTCAGAAGCACAAGTATAGCTGTTTAGCTAAAGTGAAAACCAATTTGTGATGTTGCTTCAAAATATCAATGCAAATGAAAGTAGAAGAGAGAAGATAAAGCACAATAAGTAAAGAGAGGTAATCGATGGTAAAATGGGGTACTCGAACAATGCTCATCCTAGGACTATTGTTTCAAGTGCAAGACTTATATTATATCTCCTAATTGAAGATTAATGAGTCGTGGAGATCCAAAGGTACACGGCCCCAAACCTAAGGTAAATCATGACTAATCCTTTACACTATGCCCAGGAGGAAAGGGATACTCTCGACGCCTCACATTGTGTAGGACTGCTTTAACCTCTAGGGATTTCAAGTGATAAACCCTATTCCCTAATATAGATCTAACCCTTTGGTCCATGCGAAAGACCCCTAGTCACAATTAAGCCCCAGCACTAAGGATTACTTCAACACTTCACTCTGTTGCTTGCGCAACAAAGCCCCGGTAGAGTTTATCTCTTAGCACTTCACTCTATCGTGACCGCAAAGAACTCTTAGAACGTGGAGGGAGGATAAATCACGTCGGAAGAGAAAGGGGATGTTCCGCTACCTCTCGACTCACGCTCTCAGCCCTCTTCAACCTCGCTAAGTCTAACCCTAATGAAGTTGTCACCCCTTCAATGGATTGCCTAGATAGATTCTCAACCCTAGTGTTACTTTAAAGGAAAATCAAGTCAACAAGCACACGAGATTGAAACTCAATTAAAACATCAATTAAAGAAAACATAATAAAAATCAATGAAACAAGAACATCTTGTGGTTTACAAGTCTAGGCACCCACTAGGCGTTTAGCTCTACATGGAGCAATACAAAATCAACAATGAAATCACAAGTATATGCAAGCAATACATAAGAAAATCCTATTGAAGAGCCACCTCGTCTTCTCCAAGGACTCCTTTATCAAGCCTAGGGCACACCTCACCGAATCGATGCTAATGAAAGCTCCTCCAATATCTCTCCTCTAAAAGGAATCAATGTCGAATGCCGTAGAACTACTCCTAAATCTCAGAAAAAGCCTCTCCAAACCTTAGCAGTGCTCTCCCCAAAAGATAACCAAGAGATAGGAAAAATATCCCCAAATAAAACTCTCAAAGCGGTATTTATAAGGCTAGAATCGGGCATCCACACGGGCGTGTGGAATTTCCACACCGCCGTGTGGATTTCTAGGCTGCATTTTCCTGGGCGCTATGAACAGTAACAGCTACAGTGATTTTACTACAGCAAACTGCAACAATACTTCACCGAAATACTCCTAAATTCACTTTTTTTGTTGAGGCCGCATGATTGGGTACACATCCTTGTGGTAGATTACGTCGTGTCTTCAATTAAACCACATTGACGAAGCTCTTAATAATGTTGCACAAGTCAGAACATATGATTGTGACTGTCCTCGTGCCCCTCCACTTTGTGTATTCCCTTAAGCATAATAGAGGTTGGCATACACCCACATGTCTATGAGCACAACTTGTGCTTAACACTTGTTCGATCCAAGAATTTCATTAACAATCGCGTCCATGATCTACTTTTGCTTCCTTTCTTCCAAACTTATATCAACAACCCTAAATGTACAAACGAACACAAATACACATGATTAAGCTATAAAATCAAATAAAAGAAATGCTCAATGTAAGAAAATATACTTTGTATTACTTATACACAAGCACTTACCAGGCGTCGAGAGTATCCTTTCCACAGGGGCATAGGGTAAAGGACTAGTTACGGTTGACCATAGATTTGGGATAGTGTATATTTGGATCTCCGCGACTCATTAAACTTCTATTAGGAGACATAATATTAGTCTTGCACTTGAAACAATAGTCCTAGGGTGAGCATTTCTTAGTACCCCATCTTACCATAGACTCTTTATTCTTCTTATGTTCTCCTTTCTCTTCTTGATAAGTGCTTTTGTGATAAGAATGCGAAGTGTTATTTCCTTATGATGAGCATTACTTTTATCAGGTTTTAGCGCTAATATGTGTGTATTTATGTTACTTTCATGAATCTAGGGTTGTGAAACCGAATGTTAGAGAAAGAAGCCAATGTAGATCATGAATGCACCATTTGGAAGAAATCTTGAGAAGGATCAAACGCGAAGACATAAGTTGGAGTCAAGATACGCAAATGTGGGCCAACCTCCGTGTATTCAAGTTAGCACAATAATTTGGAGGGGTACAAAGGCAGTCACATTCGAGTATCCCGGCTTGTGCATTAATAGCAAGATCTTCACCGATGAAGCCGTTGTTGAAGAAGCAAAGCGACCTACGACGTAAATGTGTGCACGTTTACATTACCCCGATAAAAACATGGATTCAAGAGTGTCTCGGGCCGGTACTGTAGCAGGGCATTGTAGCAATCTACTGGAGCAAGTACTGTTTACAGCCGGCTGAAAAAGAGAATTCCAGAGAATCCACACGGGCGTGTGGAAATTATCCACGCCCGTGTGAAAATTCCACACGGGCCGTGTGGAGAATCCACATGGGCATGTGGATGCCCGATTCCAGCCCTATTTAAGGCCGATTTCAATATTCTCTTCTCCATCTTTTCCCCATCTTGAGAGAGGGCGGCAGCTAGGGTTTAGAGAGGTATTGGCTAGGGATTGGGGAGGTTCTACGGCTCCGACATCGCTCTCCATTTGGAAGAAGGTTAGTGTGAGATTTTTCGTCGGCACCGATCCGACAAGTTGTATCTTAGGCCAGACAAAGGGACACTTGGATGAGTAGAGGCTTCTCCACAAGACCATCATCACGACTACCAAGAGAGTTTTCTATGGATTACTTTTTTTTACATTTGATTTCATTGATTGTAACTAGCTCCATGGAGAGCTAAACCCCCTAGTGGGTACTTGGATTTGTGAACCCTAGGATGTATCTGTTTCATTAAACCTTGTTATTATGCTTTCATTAATTGATGTTTTATTTGAGTTCCAATCTTGAATTCTTGATTGATTGAATGCTCCCTTAGAGTGACACTAGGGTTGAGAGTTCACCTTGGTAACTCTTGTGAGTGAGTGACACACCACGAGAGTTAGACAAAGCTAGATTGGAGAGGGTTAAGAAGGTGAGTCGAGAGGTAGCGGAGCGTCCCCTTTTCAATCCGGTGTGATCCATCCTACCTCCATTTCCTCAAGTTCTTTGCGGTCATAGTAGAGTGAATGGACTAAGGGATGACCTTCCACTGGGGCTTAGTTGCAGAGGCAACGGAGTGAAATGTTGAAGTGATTTTAGCACCTTGGGCTTAATTGTTACTAGGGACCTTTCGCCATGACCAAAGGGTTAGGTCTACATCTAGGAAGAGGATTTATTACTTGGAATCCCTAGAACTCATTGCGATTCTATACGAGTGCGAGGTTGAGAGATTGTTCAATTTCCCCTCTAGGACATGTATAGAGTTAGGCATGGTTGACCTTAGATTTGGGATCATGTATTGAAGGATCTCCAAGACTCATTAATGCATTAGTTAGAAATCATATTAGAGGGTTTTTGCAGTTGAAACGATTGTCCTAGATGCAACAATATCCGGGTACCATATTTATATCGATTGTCTTACCTCCCCTTTACTTGTGCCTTCTCTCTTGTCTCTTTTACTTTTGTTTACATTACATCTTGTTACACAACTATTATTCACTTTTCGCTTGGTTAAGAAACAATTCAAGTATTTTTATTCCCTACTCCTTGTGGATATGATACCCACTCATCTGGGATTTATTACTTCGACAAACCCGTGCACTTGCGGGACATACGCAAGGGGCGTTGTCACATCTACTTTTATTTGTATGAATATTTCAAAGCAATATCACATATTGGTTTTCACTCTAGCTAGATAGCTATACTTTGTATTTCTGAATAACTATTCCTTGTGGATTCGACTAGCCACTCACCAGGTTATTTTATTACTTCGACGATCCGTGCACTTGCGGTACACACAAGTAACAAGTGTGTCAAGTTTTTGGCGCCGTTGCCCGGGAATAGGCATTTTGGAAGCATTTGCACTTTGCTATTTTAGCTATTCATCACTTGTTCTATTTCACACTTTCTTATTCTTCCATCGTTCTGATTTGTTTTCTTTCTCTGATTGCAGCTCCAAGTTATGACCTGAGGCAACCCTTCGATGTTAGTTGAAGGTGATCCAAGAATTGGAAAAAGAACTCATAGGCGGGGAAAGGAACTTGTACAAAAATAGACAAATCAAGTTGAGATAGAAGTTGAAGGGTTTGATAATATGGGTGAACATCATGAGCAGTAGAGGACACTCTCAAATTATCTAAGACCTGTAGTTCTTGGCTCGCAATCCAACATTGTGAGGCTACCGATTACAGCTCAGAGTTTTAAGCTCAAGCCAGGCTTCATACAGATGTTACAGCAATCAGTATAGTTTAATGGTTTAGCCGATGAGGATCCAAACAACCACATTGAGAATTTCTTGGAGGTGTGCGACATGCTCAAGATTAATGGAGTTACGAATGATGCCATCAAATTAAGGGCCTTCCCATTTTCCTTGAAAGGGAGAACAAAACAATGGTTGTACTCATTGCCTCAAGCATCGATGACTACTTGGGAGGAGATGGTAGAAGCTTTCATAGCTGGATATTTCCCTCCTGGAAAATCTGCGAAGCTTAGGAATGAAATATCCTTTTTTGTGCAAATGGAATTGGAGTCTCTTTTTGAGACATGGGATAGGTTCAAGGATCTCCTGCTGAAATGTCCTCAACATGGGTTCCTCGAGTAGATGATTATCCAAACTTTCTACAATAGTTTGAACCCAAGCACGATGCAATTACTTGATGCTATAGCAGGAGGTACTTTAGGTAGTAAAACCCTCGAAGAAGCCCGACAACTCATTGAAGAGATGGCTATGAACAGTTATCAGTGGAATACACAAGACAAGAATAGGATAGCCGGACTTGATCAGATCGATGCATTCACATCATTAGCAGCCCAGGTTGAGTCCTTGAGCAAGAAGTTAGACACCCTAACTTCTCCTAGATTAGCGGCAGTGATGAGTTGCATTGGGTGTGGGAGAGGACATGCTTCATCTAATTTCCCGATTGCTATTGGTGGTACAACTTTAGTAGAATAAGTGGATTTTGCAAGCAATGCAATGAGAGGTCAAGGACATCTGTATAACAATAACTACAATCCGGGTTAGAGGAGCCACCCAAACATGTCTTGGAGTAATCAAGGGCAACAGAAGACCACAACACCACTGGGTTTCCAACAACAACAAGCTCCAAACATGGAGAATAGAGTTTCAGGGTTGAAAAACTGGATGATTGATTTAGAGAAAGCTTTGACCAAGTTCATTCAATCATCGGATACGAGATTTCATTCGGTTGAAGCCATACTTCGCAATCACACAGCATCTTTGCATAACTTGGAGAACCAAGTCGGTCAAATTGCGAAGTCACTTTCGGAAAGACCTCAAGGGAGTTTGTCTAGCAACACGGAGACTAATCCAAGAGAACATGTGAAGATGAACACTTTGAGAAGTGGCCGTGAAGTTGAGAGTAAGCTCCCTATTGAAAAGATGATGGTCGAATCACCCATAGAAGTAGAGATTGAGGAAAAAGCTAAAGAGAAAGACGTGCCACCCCCATCTTACAAGCTAAGAATTCCTTATCCCTCAAGGCTGAAGAGTAACCAAAATGATGAGCAATACAAGAAATTCTTGGGTCTATTTAAGCAGTTGCACATCAACATCCCATTTGTGGAGGTGTTATCTCAAATGCCTCGTTATGCAAAGTTCCTTAAAGACTTTTGGACCAACAAGAGGAAGTTGGAGGAGGATGCATCTATAATCTTAGATGCTTCATATTCGGCGGTGTTGCAAAAGAATATGTCGAATAAGAAGAAAGACCCTGGTAGCTTTATCATTCCATGTAACATTGGTAATTTGGGTAAAGAGAACGCATTGGCTGATTCAGGAGCTAGCATCAATGTTATGCCTTATATATTCTTTTAGAAGCTAGGTTTGGGAGAATCTAGACCCACTCAGATGACACTTTAATTGGCCGATCAATCTGTTAGACATCTGTGGGGCACCATTGAGGACATACTTGTGAAAGTCGACAAGTACATCTTTCCTGTGAACTTTGTGGTGTTAGATGTGGACGAGGATGTCAAGGTTCCATTAATACTTGGGAGATCATTCTTGAGCACTTCCAAAGCTCTCATTGGTATGGACGGTGGGGATTGACACTAAGAGTTGGAGATGACAAGTTGACATATCGCCTTGCTGAAGCCATGTGACATTCTCTTTTGATGATACTTTGTATTTTCTTGACATTACTGATGAGTTGATTGATGATTATGTGTAGGAAATGTTGTGTCTGGACCCATTGGAGCGGTGGCTAGATCAAGAAATGTAGGATAAAGAAATTTTATCACTTGGTCTAGAAGATAAAGTGCAACCTACCTCGTGAGTCATGAAGAGGATGATCTAAAAGGTTAAGAGGACAAGGAGACATCACAAGAAGTGCCCCAATACTAGTGGAGATGAGCATTCATGAAGTAAGGATGATGAACCCTTGTGTAGTAACAAACTCGATCACTCTCCCTCTACCTTGCAAAAATTATATTCATCGTGCTTTCAAGTTGTAGGTAAGAGGACAACATTTATTTATGAACCCCCGTGAGGTAAGAGCAGGTATGTCAAGCTTGGTGACATTAAACAAGCACTTCTAGGGAGGCAACCCAAGTCTTTATTGTTTTTCTAGGTCTTGGTTTAGTTTTTGCATGAATAAATGCTTTAGTGTTGGTGTCTTAATTTTTACATGTTATTGCTATGTTTTCTCGAGGATAGTCGGTGTTTTATTTTGCTTCATTGTGATGGGCGAAGTTTTAGGTTGTTTAAGCATGTTTTCAAGAGTCTCTAGTCAATTTTTCATTATTTATGTAGTCTTTGTAGAGTGTATTGGTGTGCAAAACTTTTTCTACATAGTCTGAAATTTTTCTGAGTCATCCAAAGAAGACACACGGCCGTGTGTTTCTGTTCAGAGCTCAATTTTTCCATCCCGAGAAGACACAGGGGCGTGTGAATGCCCCTGTGAGTGACCCTGTGGGAGGCACACGGGCATGGATAATTTCCACACGCCCGTGTGAAACTCTGTAGAGAGAACTCTTTATCCTGAGAGCATACAGGGGCGTGTGGCTGCCACTGTGAGCCCCTTGTAAACTTCCACAGGCCCGTGTGGAATTTTCACATGGGTGTGTGGAACACTAAGAGAAATTTTTCAAGAGAACAGAGAATCCACAGGGGCATTTAGGTGCCCCTGTGGGTCGGGCACACGGGCATGGGTAATTTTCACACGCCCGTGTGGATGCGTTCAGAGGACAAAATGACCATCCCGAGAGCACACAGGGGAGTATGGATGCCCCTGTGAAGTTCCATTATAGAGGCACACGGGCGTGGGTAATTTCCACACGCCTGTGTGGATGTATAGAACACAAAGAGCCGCGACTTTTCTTTAAAATCCATTTGCACCTCTTCAATTCTAAATGTCTCCACACCAAAAGAACGCTTCCATTCACCTTCTCGACATTCTTACCGTCTTTTTAAAGAGTTTTGGTTCATTTTCTGGCCGTATTCAAAGCTTTTGATTCTCATTTCGTCGGTAAGATTTCCTTTTCTCTTTTCTTAATGTGGTCGATTTTGCTTGAATATTATGATTAGATGGCTGGTGAATGATTGTATAATGAATGTAGATGAGTTTAAGATTATTTATATATACTTTTGTGGATTCGGCCATACGGCTGTCACGCCCAAAGATCCACACGGGCGTGTGGAATTTCCACACGACCATTTGGATTTTTGCAGAATTTTTTTTACAAGATTAATTTGATCGATTTCTTTTCAATTCTGGCAGGAATGACCCCCAGATAGAAAAAAACAGCCCGCAAATGTCCTCGTGAATCCTCACCAAAGCATATGGAGTTTACGATTCCCTAACATCAGGTTCGGTTTGAGTGTTTATCGAAGCTCAAGTTTGGCCACTCGTGTTTTTTGGACTTGAGCGCATTGAGAGAGATCCAGTTAGGGGACGTGATGGCAGATGAGGTTGAGGAGTTGCTCTCAGTGGGTATTTGGCATTAACTATTGTCTATCAGAGAATCGGCTATCTATATGCATACGTTAGAGGTAATCACATTATTCGAGTTCGACCGAGCATACTCAAGCTTCACTGGCATTAACGCCATTTAGTTCAGACCCTTCCGACAGTACCATAGCATGAGCATGACACAGTTTTCTGTCTGACTTGGGCTCTATGACGAGGCATGCACTGAGATAGAGGAGTATGAGCAGCTCCCGATGGATTACCTTGCCAGCTTGACTCTCAGCGCAGCTACCATATGCTATGTGGTTAGGGACAGTACAAGCCGGGAGTTTCCAAGGACACATGCCTCTCCTGACCGGCCTACAAATATATTCACGTTGTTCTCAGCAGATCAGTGAATGGTCGTGATGACAGTAAGGAGATTTGAGTTGCCAGAAGTTGCTTTATCTCTATTCGATGGTACAGAGTGAGCCACTCCACCTAGAACACATCATGGTCGAGTACCTGCATCATCAGGGACAGTATGCCAGGATTGCAGTGACATTCTTGGGCCCATACATCACTTAACTCATCATGGGGATGGGTCTACTAGACGGGATCAGAGGGGTTGAGAAGATTATTATACCATCTCCCCTCAGCCTAGAGATAATGTGATTGATGGGCATGGTGTGGAGGTACAGAGATGGTGTTTATGTGATGATCATGCCCCTACTAGAGACAGAGACACCCCTGAAGCACAGGAGCCACCTCTAGTGTGCATATTCTCTCCATCTCGAGCCCATGATCGCTTTGAGAGGCTCGAGAGCACTGTAGGGGTTTTTACAGAGTGATCTAGCTGAGGTTCGAGCGATATAGGCCGTGAACGATGCTGAGGTGATGGCGCATCTCGAAATATTACAGCAGATTCTTGAGCGAGACGTGACCTTACCTTACCTTTTATTATGAGACCCCGAGCTATACTGACACCTCCAGCATCACTAGCGGCACCATCACCACCAGCACCAACACCAGCAGCAGTAGTAGCAGCAACACCAGCAGAGTTAGACACTGACGCTTTAGGCGTCTTTATTTTTCTTTATCTTTATGTTTTGTTATTTTATTTTCGCATGTTATTTTGGACTTGTATCACTCAGAAAGGATCATCCTTCTGAGTTTATCTTATTGCTTTTCAGTTGTACCGAGTTGTATTTCATTCATATATCTTTATAGACTCGATTTTATTTTGTTTTGTTGAGATTTACTAAACCTCCTTGTGTATACATGCAGATGGTCTTGTGAGTCTTGGATTTGAGGAATAGTCATTGGCAGGGTCAATGTGGTATTGAACATGGCCGTGTGTGCTCCACAGTCCATTGGAACTTAACTCTCAATGAATTTAACTCCCTCAAATGCAACAGTACGAGTCCAGGGAAGTATTTTTTCAATTACCCATCTTCACACACATGTTTTGATTGTTTTTAATCTTTATTGTGCTTTATGTGTATATTGAGGACAATGTACATCTTAAGTGTGTGTGTGTGTGTGGGTGGGGGTGTGGGGGGAGTTCACATTGCACATGTTCTATACTTATGCATTCATTGTTCATGCTCATGTAGCCAATGTCGGTTCACCTTAGTTGCAACGGTTGTATCTTAGGTTTAGGAGAATTTTTAACATTGAATACTATCATGCTCTAGTTTTACTTTGATTTTTATTAATTTTTGCTCAATTATCACTTTTTGCATTACTCGTTCATTAAACCTTGTGGAAACTCAAGTTCAATGTTTAATAGATTGTTTTAGCATGTTTCTTATTTGAATTAGTTTAAAAAAAAAATAAAATAATGATAATAATAAATAATAATAATTTAAATTTTTGTTTGTTTTGTTTATGCATTGAGGTCTAAAGAGCTACCACCTATGAAGTATGAAGCTACTCTCATAAGTCAGATACTAGTTGTGCCCTAATAAGAGAAGGGGCTATCTCATAGGATGAGGGAAAGCTACTACCCCGGTAGAAATAGCTACCACCTCGAAAGTGTGAAAGCCACCTTGGCGGCCGCCTCGGAAAGGGCTACCTTAGAGGATGTGTGAAGCTACTACCTTCTCTTTTTGTATATAACTAAGTCCTTTTTAGTAAGAACTTTGAGTACACGTTGGGTTGACTTGAGTGAGTTTACACACACTTACACAATATCGGATTGTTGTCCTTTTTCATTCAAGTTTTTAGCTAGAGCAATGATTTCTCTTATTCGGTGTTTGAATTTTTCCTTACTTGTAGAATTCCTCTTTTGCATGCTTTTGGTAAACATAAGGCCGAGGACTTTAAATTTTGCCTCTTATACGTTTTAATGTTTTATTTTTGCATGAGGACAAGCAAAATCTTAAGTGTGGGGGAGTTTGATAAGTGCTTGTGTATACGTAATTCGAAGTATACTTTTCTTACATTGAGCATTACTTTTATCATATTTTATAGCTCAATCGTGTGCATTTGTGTTCTTTGTGCATTTAGGGTTGTGGAGACAAGTTTGGAAGAAAGAAAGCAAAAATAGATCGTGTACGTGATTGTTGATGAAATTTTTATATCGAACAAGGCTCAAGGCACAAGTTTTGATAATAGACATGTGGGTGTGTGCCAACCTCCAAAATACTCAAGTGAATATACAAATTGGAGGGGCACAAAGGCAGTCACACTCATGTGTTCCAACTTATGTAACATTTACAAGAGCTTCATCAATGTGGTTTAATTGAAGAAGTGGCGTGATCTACCGCAGGGTTGTGTACTCAATTTGGCGGCCTCAATGATGAAATGAATTTGGGATTATTTTGGGAAAGTACTGTAGAAGTTCATTGTAGAAAATCATTGCACCAAAATTGTTGTAGTAGTTACTGTTCACAACGTGCAGGAAAATGCAATCTGGAAATCCACGCGGCCGTGTGGAAATTCCACATGCCCATGTGGATGCCAGATTTCAGCCCTATAAATAGCGCTTTGAGAGTTTTATTTGGGATCATCATCCTATCCTTTGGCTATCTTTTGGGGAGAGCACCGCTAGGGTTTTGGAGAGGCTTTTGCTAGGTTTTAGGAGCGGTTCTACAACATTCGACATCGATTTTCTTTGGAGGAGAGCTATTCGGGGGGCTTTCGTCGGCATTGATTTGGTGAGGTGTGCCCTAGGTTTGACAAGGGAATTCTTGGAGATGACGAGGCAGCTCCTCAAGACCATCAACACGGACGACAAGGGGGTTTCCTCTATGGATTTCTTGCATATACTTTTGATTTTATTGTTGATTTTGTATTGTTCCATGGAGAACTAAACCCCTAGTGGTTGCTTAGACTTGTAAACCCTTGGATGATCTTGTTTCATTGACTCTTATTATGTTTCCTTTAATTGATGTTTTAATTGAGTTTCAATCTTGTGTGCTTATTGATTTGATTTCCCTTAGAGTGACACTAGGGTAAATAGTCTATCTTGGTAATCCTATGAAGGGGTGACAACTTCATTAGGGTTAGACTTAACAAGGTTGAAGAGGGTTGAGAGGGTGAGTTGAGAGGTAGCGGAACGTCCCATTTCCCTTCCGATGTGATTTATCCTACCTCCACATTCCAAGAGTTCTTTGCGGCTGTGATAGAGTGAAGTGCTAAGAGACAAACTCCACTGGTGCTTAGTTGCGCGAGTAACAGAGTGAAGTGTTGAAGTAATCCTTAGTACGGGGCTTAATCGTGACTAGGGGTCTTTTGCTTGGGCCAAAGGGTTAGATCTATATTAGGGAATAAGGTTTATCACTTGAAATCCCTAGAGCCTCAAGCAGTCTTACACAGTGGGAGGCATCAAGAGTATCCCTCTCCGCCAGGCCAAAATATAAATGACTAGTCATAGTTGACCTTAGATTTGGGACCGTGTGTCTTTGGATCTCCACGACTCATTAAACTTCAATTAGGAGACATAATATTAGTCTTGCACTTGAAACAATAGTCCTAGGGTGAGCATTGTCCGAATACCCCATCTTACCATCGATTACTTCTCTCTATTCTTCTTGCTTTCTCCTTTCTCTTCTACTTTTATTTGCATTAATATTTCAAAGCAGCATCACAAATTGGTTTTTACTCTAACTAGATAGCAATACTTTGTGTTTCTTAGCAACTATTCCCTATGGATTCGACTACCCATTCACTGGGGTGTTTTATAACTTTGACGACCAGTGCAATTGCGGTACACACGCGCAAGGGGTGTGTCAAAGATCTTCACATGGTACAAGGATGTTAAGCTATAGCGCCAAATATTAGCGGCGCAATTTAATATTAGCTGCTCATAATTATTTGTCATTACTAAAGGCCTTTGCCTTAAAGCTTTCACTGGCTTAAACCCTTTCTTAGTGCCTTAAATACTACTCTCTCTCTCTCTCTCTCAATCTTGTGTAGTGGTTTCCTCATTTTCTCTGGCACAGTGGCTTCTCCATTCCCTCTGCAGTAATGGCTTCTCCATTCTTTCTGGCGGACCATCTCACTAGTGTTTCAGTCGGAGTCAATGATAGGAAAGCTTGTGGAGGTGTTGGAATCTCATTTCCGCCCAATTTTCATGCTCTTCTTTTTCCTGGGAATTGGAATTTATATATCCATTGTTTATATCTCAATTTATCCTGGAGAAATTTTCTATTTAGATCTCGTGTGAACTTTCTTCACATGTATGGGAATCATAGCTTCATGATTTGTTGAATTGCTCTTTGGTTTATTCTTATGGTTTTTTTTCTAGGTTTTGGTTTTCATTGATTTGCCATCTTTAGGATTTCCTATAATTTTATGGACTTTCATAAATATATTTTAATGAAGTGATAGCATACCAAGCATTTATTTTTATGTTATTCATGAATTCACAGATTATTTATACAGTTGTGGATTTACTTCCTTAATTTGAGACTTAGTCTTTGTAGTATTAGTTATTAGTATCAGTAGTTTTAATAGTAATAGAAGTTGTAAGTAGTGAAGTAGTTTGGTGTTTTTTGTTGTGTCTTGTGTTTAATGATGTTTGGTATGATGAAGAGTTAGCTTTGTTTATTTAGAAGGAGATGGTTGTAGTATTGATGTCGAAGAGAAGGAGATTGCTTCCCATCTTTGTTCTATTGCTTGAAAGATTAGGAGTAGGGGTGATAGTGGAGCAATTTTGATTTTTACTTGAGAAAGAGAAGAAGAGCAGAGATGGTTGGCATTTTCATTAGTCAAAAACCTTTAGGTTGATAACAACTATAAATACTATTTTTCTTTTTCATAATCCATCATTGGATATTGGTTAAACAACTTCAATGTCAATTATGTACTTTTGTTTGCTTTTATGTTCCTTAATGTACATATTCCGTATTTTTCTACATTAAGAGCTGATGTAGAATTACTTTGGAGTATTAGCATAGTTGTTAGATAAAGTTAAGATTTGGCTACAAATTATGTGTGACCAAGTTTTTTGTGATTTTTTTTCCTCAATTGATAAGGGATCCAATCAAATTTACAAGGCATCTGTGCTAACATAGGCAAGTGCATTTTAAATTTTGAACTTGACTTCTAAAGCCATTTAATTGAGATCCCTAAATATTATGAATATGAGAGTTCTTGAAACTAAGATTTATGCTTTCCAAGATGTTGTCATTTCATGCTGAAATACTCATCATGAACTTGCTATCGTTTATCAACTCATAAGTTCATATTGAGCAAAAACTTTGGGATGATGGCAATTTAGATTTCAACTATTGTCATATTGATAAGCACACAATAAAGTTTAGGTGCAATTTGTGACATCAAAAATCTCGTAGTTAATTTTTTTTAAGGGATAGCGGTGTTCAATACTATGAGCATTAATTGATAGATTAATTTTTTTGTATGTCTCATATTAAGTGCAAGTTCATACTTGCTTTACTGAATTTACAAAAGAATCCATGGATAATTCTAGTCAGAAGTTCTTGGTTATTGCATCCATTGTCATAATTGCTTTGTGGATTTCTAGTCATGATAATTTTTGTAAATGTTGTTTATATGTTTTAATTGTACTTTTAATTGAATGATACAATGTTATAAATTATGAGCAGATTTGAACCTTAATTCTATAGAATTTTCTGTGATAGAGTAACTTCCTAAATTTCTGATGAAATTATGAGCAAGTTGGACCTTATTTCTTTCATTCTTGAAGTTTTATTTATGTATGTGTGTATTATTGTTGTTGTTGTTGTTATTCTAATTATTTTGATAAAAAATCATAACATAATTGTCTAGTTCCTTGGATCTTAATCAACCCCACAAGTCGGTGTTGTAGTCAGTGTAGGAGGAGAAGTAGCAATAGCAACAAATAGAGCTGTAGTCGGGATTAGAGGAATTGTTGATGTGTTCTCTGCAAGTGCACAGGTTGCACACAAGTAGTAAAGTGGTACCCCGAGAGAGGTAGAGTTGTCAAACCTCAGGAACTAGACATGAAATACTAATTTATCTTCTGATGTTCAATTAAACAAATATTGAACTTGCAAATGAATTAAAATTTAATAACAAAGGAGAGAAACAATAGTAGAGGTAGGGGGAATTAGGATTGGGTTTTCAACAAAAGAGAGCAATGCCCCAGAATGATTCCTATGAGTTATTGCATGCTGACTTGATCCTAAGCCTACCAGGTACATTCTAAGGTTCAAGTGTATGCTCAAGACCAATGTTGCAACTATGGTTCTTAACTACACCAAGTTTTGCTAAGATAACTAAATTACCTAAGCAACTGTGCAAATCAAACACATCAAGTTATGCAAACACAAGAAACCAAAAGAATTCCATAAACATTAAGATCAAGTAGTTAAAGCATACAAAACAACATAGTTCACATCCCGGGGTATTGTGGATGGTTAACCACTCATGGATGTGTGCAACAGGAAAGACAAAGATGGAAAACTAGAGAAAGAAGCCATGACTCCCTTCTTCTCAAGATAGTCTTCCTCACCGAGCTCGGTATGCTAACCCCACTTCTCTTGTGCCTCTAACTTGTCCATAATCCCCTTTACAAGGTGTGGTGAAGCCTGATCTTCACTGTGTTCAAAGTTCGCTCGGTGGAGATGAGAGTCCTCGAACAAAGATGAGAGCAAACCCTAGAAATTAGAGTTAAAAAGGGCTGTCTTTGAGCTCAATACCGGCTAAGCATGATTGTGCTTAGACCATATTTCCATGGTAGGGTTTCAAGTGAATCAGCTAAGTGCTCACCTAGAATTTCTAGTGGGAGAAAGCACTGTCGTGCTTGGACTGTGCTTCACTTGAGCATGATCGTGCTAAGAGCATCCAGCATGTGCTTCTCCTGTTGAGTAGAAACTAACTCTAGCCAGAGATTTTGAGGGAGAGGGGCACGAGCATGCTTCGACTGTGTTTGACCTGGTGACACATCCTTGCAAGCTTTATCACTCCATCGTCATGAGGCTGGACATTCAGAGGGATAGAGCATGATTGTGCTCTACCCGTGCTAAGCTTGAACACTTAGCAAATTCTCCAATCTTCACTCGCTTGGTATCCTGATTCACTCCTAATTGCTTCGAGCTCCCCAATTCCTACATCATCAATAACATATACCCACTATAGAACCTAATGTATATAAAAATATGTTAAGAGGCAAGAAAAAGCATGAATTGAGGGCAAGAAAATATTATATGAGTTGCACTCATCAATTGTGGTGCCAGTGGTCTCTGAAAGCGACTCGTCATCATTAGAAGACTTAGAGTTAGACCCGTGGACCACCCAAAACTACACCATGTGGGATGTGTGCCACCGCTTAATTATGATCATCACTTGGAGTGTGGTGACCCCAAGCGGCTGTATGCCCCCGACATGATGCATGCTGGCACAGTGATCGATCAACCCAAACTCCCGTGCAAGCCTGGTGATGTAAGGATCAAGAAATATGGTCGCCAGGAAGCTGGGAATGTGACTCGGTGCGAGTGTACTATGGTATGGTCGAGCTTGAAAGATCTCATGACCTCCATATGATCTCCCAATAATTCATCTCATTTATACCGAAAAACTTATCCTTGCCCTGAACAAAAATAAGGTCCCATACTTCATCGGTGAGACTTATACACTCGAGTGTCAACCAGTCAATCTGACAACCCTCAACAAACCTATGGTCCATGAGCCTCCTTTAACGGGACCTTTGTTCAGGTTCCCCAAACCATGGAATCGTTATCCAAGAAGACTCTCCAGTCTTCTTCTTCTTCTTGGCCTCTACCTATGGACTATTGGCAGTTCTCTTCTGACCCATAACCTGAATTTCAAAAAGAATACAAAAAATCAATCAATAGAATATAAAAAATGGAATGCAGGAATGGACAATGAGTGCACAACAGGTACACCACGGTCATTATGTAACCATAACAGTCTCAACACGCCCATGACCAAGGCCGTGATAACCCTTTGGATGAGTACAATGGGCACACAACATCTGATTGTGTAATTCAGTAGCTCTGCTATGCACTATTCTAGGGCTACCATTGGCATACATCACCCGTGGTATATCCGTTGTGTATTAAAATGGGAAAACAACTCATGACAACGAGTAGACCAGATGTTACTAGGGTAAGATGAGTAGGAAAAATTTATAATGGCCTCACAACTGGCGCACAATGCCTGTTGTGAGTCATCTACCCCCGATTCAGAATATGAACACAACAGCCATTGTTCATCATGGAACAATAGTTGTGAAGCTCGACTATGGTGAAAAATTTGTGTACATTGTTTTGTTTTAATTGAAATTCATGTAAAAACATTCACCAAGAAACCCTAAACTATTTCACGCCATTTATAGATATTAAAAGGTTTTAGGAGTTTCTTACAAAATCAGCCGAGAAGAGAGGACTGTTCTATAGTGAAAATAAATGAGATCTGGTGCTTAATCATGCAGGAATAGTTCCAAAACCTCTCAGAATCACTAAACGATCATCGGGAAGGGTTCTCCGGTGAAGTAGAAGAGAGGAAGCTAAGTTTGCATGAGAAAGGTCAAGGATCGGCCATCGACAACCCTAATCACCTTGTAACGGCCTTCACTATGGCCGTTGTTCATCGATTCAGTTCCCTAAGAAGCCATGGCCATTACGGGCCCTTCATGGGGCTGTTGACAACTTAGCTAAGGCTCAAAAAGTTTCTATGTGTTGGCAATGGCCATTCTAAGCCTCCTTATGCTCACCACGGTAGCACCACGGGCGTGGTAAGGCCGTGCCAGTCCTTTAGAAAATCCAGAGATATAGCATACTGTGTGGAACGGCCATGACTAATCATCATGGCTTGACCATGGGTATTTTGAGCCCGTGATAGACTCACCCAAATTTTCCAGAAAACTCAACTCTCTGCCCGTGCATCACAACGGGTGTATAATAGTTGTATGATTGCTTCCCCGCAAGTATACGAGATCACCAAGTAATACCTTGTGTGTGACACAGGGATCGTATTCAACAGGGCCAAGGAAGTATTATGACTCACTCTTCATCTATTATCTAGCCTACAATTCTTAGTAAGAAGAACAAATAAAATAAAATAAACTAACTAATCTATGGACGGGTAACTAGCACATGGGTGTAACAAACAAGGGAGCATCAAGCATGAGAAGGGAGTGTTTCGATGAGGAATCCACCTAGGGTTGTCATTAAAGTCCAAACTAGGATAGTTTAAAGTGTATTGACAGTATTTAAGATCTAGAGATCTCTTAGATAGGTTAACCCCAATTTCTCAGTGGCTAACCCCTAATCCCATACAAGTGTTAATTAGAATCTCTTCCGGATCAACCCACCTATGATTGTAAAGAGTTCAAGGAAATCTCTAATATGAGTAAATCTACTATCCTTCGGCTTAAACCTAGCAATGGAGGGCTACCAACACCCGATCTCTCGGTGTGTCGGCACAAGAACAATCTCTCCTAGATCTAGTACACATGAGTAGGTCACATCTACGCATACAACTCATAATAGAATTACAGATTTCTCCATAAATGTAATTCTAAGCATCAAAGCACGAAAGATTGATCTCAAACAACCATCAAATTAAATGAAGAACAACATCCCAAGTTCTTACACAAGATGAACCCTAGGATTCATCTAAATCCAAACATAACAATAAGTTAATCCCTCATGATAAGGGACACTTATAAAACATACAAGGAAGAGAAAAACATAAAAGAAGTAATGAAATCCCCCTCTAGGTCGTGATCCCCTTGAATTGATGAAGCTTCATAAGTTTGTCGATGATGGCTCATATCTTCACTCCAACTCCTTCTCCTTTACTCCTCTCCCTCTTGGTGATGATGTGTGCTCATTTCCCATAAGTATCGTCACCGGAAGATGGCCGGAAAGCCTCAATAAAGTGCGATGGCGGTGGCCCAAAAGGCCAAGAAGAAGTCCCCTTCCTTTGTCCTAGAAATTTGCTTTTATATCCCCCCAAATCGATGTATCCCGGGGTCAATCCCAGGCTGCATTGAGGCCGTATGGCTTAGGCCAACCCTTTTGCCCCGAAAATTCTCCAGGTGCTATGGTGTCAATCCCGGGTTGTATTGAGGCTGTATAACATAGATCACTTTCTGGCCCAAGAATTCTCCAAGTGCTACAGTGACTGCTACAACTATTACGTTATAGTACATCTGCTACATTGCTCCTACTACAGTACTCCAACTACAGTAATATGCTACAATGAAATACGCTACAGTACTGCGAGACCTGGTTTTCTTCTCTTTTTTGCCCAAAACATATCCTCCTGTTCTCCATGGCTCCTACGTACCCTGTGAAGCAAATAATACTCTATTAAGCAAAAAGTAGGCATCCATTCCTACAAAAATACATGCTAAGTGTATAAAATACATGTACTAAAATACGTATATTTAGACACTTATCATTGTACCACACCCATTATTCTATAAGCAATGAAATACTGAGGGCTCTCCTTGTGTAAAACGGCATGAAAACAATTCCTAGTAATAATACTATACTCCACAACAAATTTTGCTCATAGAATTCAATAGAGATCAGTTAACTTCACACCATTAAATTAAGTACAACTCTTTATTTAATCAGTAGATAATTAAAACTAAAACTGAAAATAAACGAACTAATACATAAAAACTACTTGGGTTGTCTCCCAAGAAGCGCTTGTTTTACTTCACAAGACTGACGTATCTGCTCTTACCTTAAGATGACTTTGGGTTAATTGGAGTAAGGGGAGAGGATGTTTCTTCGTTACCTGCTTTCAAAATTGTGGAATTTATTACCTCAGTAGTGTGTTTATCTTTTGTTTCTACCTTCCTCCATACCTTCTTTGTTGTTGTGGCTTTCACATTACTCCTCCCATTGTTCCTTTGAAGTTGTGGTTTTATGGGTTGTGTCAGCTCTTCCTTAAGCTTCCAATTGAAGTACTCATGAAGATGGTTTACCACAAAGACATCCTGAACAAAATCAGAAATAGAAAAAATAGGTTTATGTGCAAAGTAACATTCATCGTTTTGGTCTATAGAATGCTTCATGGTGCTTGGCCGTTTGTTCACTACTTCTTCATCTTCCACTTTCAATGTCATCTTTTTATCTTACCAATTGATAAGAGCCCCAGATGTGTTTCAATGGATAAGTGTGGTCTCTATATTCTCATCTATGCTAAGAATCGCAAAGTCCTTAGGGAAAAGTTTTTCAATGATGATAGGGACGCAAGTGTACATGCCGACCACATAATAATAGTGTGTATAAAACAGAGTGTTGATCCATAGAGAAGAAAGTGAATACTAGTAATAGCCCTAATTCTGAAAAATAGCCTAAGTGATAAAATAATGTGGGTGTGAAAACAAGAAAAAAAAACAAGAAATACGGAAATAAAACTGAAGAAAAGTCAATGGAAAAAACGATATCTGGGCATAGCATCCACTAGGGTTATGAAGTACAGGATAAAGGTTGTCTACTTACGCAATCCTATTTGAATCGAAAGGTTCCCAGAATTATACTAAACCCCAATTTCTAAGGTGAAGAGTAATTGAATAGGTGTAGAGTAGATACAAGCATCCACACAATGACATTAACACTTCATGAAACCTTACTGTGAGTTAGTGGCAATCTCCAAAGTAGATAATTTTCCCTATAGAGAGAGATTATCTCTAATCTGAATACAGAGTAGAGATGTGATTTCTCCTAAAATTCACTACACATGATTACAAAGAGTACAGTGATTATTTCTAACCCACTTAGAAGGATTATGGTAGACGAAGTCTCCAAAGTACCATAACCGAAGGTGTACTCAATATCTTCTCGAATTGAGCATGTCTATTCTAGGTAGGAATTCTCCTCGTCATAAAGCACATCAAATATGTGAAAACTAGGGGGCTCTTACCACAGTATCAATCATTTGGTAAAAACACACAATTAGGCTCAAATAGAGATAATTGCAATAAAGAAAACAACTAAAGAATCAATGATCCAACAACCAATGTCAATTACATAAACCCTAGAACTCAACTATACCCAAAAGTCAACAAATTTACCCTCCATTAAAGGAGAGCAAGCATTCATGATACAAATAATAGGAGTTGACATGAAAAACACAAAAACCCCTTTCTTAATGGCATCCATGGAAGATTGTCGGAGTATTCCTAGCAAAGCTTCCACGCACTTCGCCAAGGTGAGCTTGACGGCTACGACCTCTAATTCTCTTGAATGTGGATCGAAATCTCCCTTCAAATAGCCCCTTGAGTGTTGGAGATTCATCTCTTTTCTTCCCTAACTTCTTCATCTCCAAGAATTGCCCAAATAAAAGAATTGAATGCCCTAAATATCCCATCAGTTCTATTTATACCTGATTGCTTACAGACTACTTACTGGCTTAAAGACGTAGCTGTAAGGGAGTTAGAGAAGATAGCTTGAGCCAAACGGGACCACTTTCGGCCATAAGTCACAACCGTAAGGTCTTCTATTTGTGTTACAGTTTAACTTACGGCCGTAAGCGTTGGATCATAAACTTCATTTTGTTGCTTCTTCTTACTGCCCTATGGGCATATGGTGTGGTCATAAACTCCTCTAGATGATCCTTACGGGCATCCTTATGAGCATAAGCCTTGCTTATAAGGTTCTCTGATTTGGGTATGAATTTCCCCTTATGGGTATAAGCATGCCAGCAAGGTTCTCTTGAATCTACTTATGCCTGTAAGGTTCATCGTAAGCAACCCATAAGCCACCCAGTTTGCCTTGTTCTTATTCAAATGATGCTGAGAGAGATACAACTCCTTCCTTTAAGGTTTAGAATGCTTCTTTTAGCTCTCTCTCAGCTAAGCTTCATGTAAATAGTGTATGGCATCATGTTTGTACTAGCCTAGAATCGATGAGTGTATTCTCTTTCACGTTATCACCTAACAAGCATAGGATCATGAAACTTCTAGGATCTCTCAACTTCATTGCCATCTTTCTATCTAGAATAGCTGAACAATTTTGGTTAAGAGCCATCGTACCAACTTTTTCCAACTTCCTCATATTGGTGAGCAAGTCCTTCAAGAATTTTGCATATTTCGGCATTTGGGACAATGCTTCAACAATGGGGATATTTATGTAGCGTTTCTTGAAGATAGTCATAAACTTCTTGAATTGTGCATCCTCGTTATCGGCTTTCAGTCTAGAAGGGTAAGGAACTCGGGCTTTGTATTCCTGAACTGTGGGTTGAGCTAGTGATGACTCTTTAGGTTCCTTCTTAACTATCTGCTCATCCTCCTCAATGGTTTCTTGTAAAGAACTAGGGTTATACTATATGGTTTCCTTTTCCATCAAGGCACTTGGACCCTGAACGGTCCTTGCCTCGATTTTCTTACCACTGTGGAGCGAGATAGCTTCGAGTTGGTCACTCGGATTTGCTTCAGTGTTGCTTGGGAGACTTTCCTATGGTCTTTCTATACTAGCTCTTGCCAATTGCCTAACCTGATTCTCCAAGTTCTTGATTGATGCTTGGACGTTTCTTAATGTACCACCGACTTTATCCATCATTGATCATTACTTGTCATATACTTAGCCAAAACATCTTCTATAGAGAACTTCCTTTTAGACTATTGTTGTTGTGACTAGTATTGGTAGTTCTGTTGCTTATAAGGCCTCTGTTGCTAACCTTGACTCCAAGAGAAGTTTGGATGACTCCTTTATCATTGGTTGTAAGTACTTATATATAGGTTATTCTGGTTTCTCTGACCCCCTCCAATGTAATTAACATGTTCCACAGGAGCTACCACTGAACTCACTATTGGCCACTGAGTTGCCCCATGTACTCTTCCACAAGTCTCACAAAACATGAAGGGCCTAGAATTTAAGCTGACACCCTAACCATTCCTCATGAGTAGATCCAAGTTCCATGTGAGCTCATCCACTTTTGCTGTCAAAGCGGATTCTGTGTCTATCTCATGTAACCCAGGTACCTTTTGCTGCCTGCCTCTTGAACTCTAATGTGACTTATTGTTAGCCATGCTCTCAAATAACTATTCTGCCTCTTTAGTGTACTTGTTACTTAGCTACTCACCTACTGCGGGGTCAATGATCTCATGATCTGGTAGTTCAATCTATTATATAAAATCTGTAATCTCATCCATAAACTAAACCCATGTTGTGGGCATCACCTAAGAAGGTCATTGAATCATTCATGTGCCTCAAATAGTGTTTCAAACTCTCCTTAATTCAATGCTAAGGAATCCTGTCTAATCTTTGCTGCTTTGCTTGGTGGAAACTAATGTCTAAAGAATTTTTCCACCAAGTCGTTCTATGTCTTAATCAACCCAAGTACTAGAAAAGTAAGCCACCTATATGCCGAACCTTTTAAACTAAACGGGAAAAGTCACGGTCTGATTGCATCATCTATAATTATGCTCATCTTGAACATTGAACAGATCTGCGGAAACTTTGAGAGATGAGCATTTGTGTCTTCATCTGCTAGGTCATCGCACTGACAGGAGTTCTAAATCATCCCATTATCGCTAGCTTTGATTTTGAAGTTGTTAGTTATTACTGCTAGGGCTTGCACACTGAACTCTTCTCCTGTAAATTGTGGCCTTTCATACTCTAAAAGTGTTCTTTTTGGTTCTACCATGGTAGCAGATTTGGCGCTATCACTACCACTTCATGCTTCCACAATTGGCCTCTTTTGAAGCCTTCTCAATAATGTTAATGTTCTCTCTAGTTCGTTGTCTCCTTCTACTAGATCCATGGGATTAGCTCTAGTCATAAATAGTCACCTACAAAAGAGAATAGTGACAAAAATTTGTTAACATTGTACGAGAATAAATAAACTACTAAAAAAAGAATAAATGCCTAAACCACTAAGCTACAAGTTTTCCTAGAATCTCTCGACTAGGTGTTCCCCAGCAATGGCGACAAAAACTTAACGGACACTTGTGAGGTGTGTTAGAATAACTATGCAAGTATGCAAATAATATTACAATAAGTCCATTAATACCACAAGTGTACTGGTTGTCAAGTAATACCTTGTGAATGAGCATGAGGGTAGTATTTCCCTAGGAAAGGTGAGAGGCTCCTATTACTTTATTTTTGCTTAATCAATAGCCTAAATGTCTACATTCTTTCTTTAATCTACTTCTATAATTTATTATACATTACAATTGGAGAATCATTAAGCAAAATTGGAAGGAGTTAGGTGGTTGTATGATAGTTATCTTGATTATTACTTATGATAGGCATTGAGTATGACAATCGTATTCTAGTATTGGACTGGGAGAATTCAAGGGCCAATTAATCCCATTCTCTTGGCAACCAGGTCTAAACACTAGGAATTTAAGATGGAATCTCTTCCAGGCCAGCCTCTTATGTTTTCTTTAAGTTCAACAACTCCATTAGAAGGGCTAGTCAAATCCTAATCCAAAAATCTAATCAAATCCTAATGTGGGGGCATATCTTCCTCATCCACATTAACAAGAATATCATTCAAGCAAACACGCAATGATTCACAAAAAACTAGAAAGATTTATTGAATTATCAATCAAGATTAATAAACAATAATTGAGGGACATAGACATACAATTATCCTCGAATTGGGTTCTTATGGATCATAAAATAAAGCATTAAAGCAAGTGTAAGCTATAATACAAAGAATAGATAAGCATTTATAGAATTCCTAAATTAACTCCCTCAAATAGGTCTACCAAGGTTAAGGGTGAGAGGATCCCAAGATTAACAAGACGACGCCGAATCTCTTCACTCGCCCTCCTCTGATGATGATCATTGAATTACCCTTGAGAAATTTATTGGAATATGCTGAAATATGCTTGAAAGTCATCTCCATCCGCTCATATCTCCAAATCTCTGGCTGCCTTACCTTATTAGGAAAAATAATCTCCCAAATTTAGAGAAACTTATGGTATTTATAAGATCGAGTCTGCCACATGCTCACGACAGGTGTTGTGATTCCCGTGGTGAGGAAGTAATTACTTGGTCTCCAAGTCACGTCTTGCCACGACTCTCTGGGCATTGTGTGGTGAGATCACAAGTATGATGGGTTTTCACAACAGCCGTTATGAGGGCGTTGTGGCTTCTGTGTTGATTCCAGTGGTTCCATGCTGCCACGGCTTGATAACGGTATGGACAACGGTTGTGGTGAGGTGCCACCATGGCGTTGTGAGCCGTGGTGAAGCTCTGATTTAGCAACTTAGTACATTTTGCTGGAAAATGCCCTTGAATTCTCTTCTTTTTCTGTAAAAAAATTAATACTGTGGTGAACAAAAGAATAAAATTTAGTACTAACTAGGTGCTAAACATGTCAATTTCATGCTGAATGCAGTGTAAATGATATGTAAAATTTGAACTTTCTAGCACTTATCAGTCATCCTACCTAGAGTAGGCTTTGACTAATGTTACATTTGTGATTATTTTATAAGGACTTAATAATGAAACCTAATAGCCCTACATAGAGTATAGGGTTTGACAATACCATAACCATAATAATAATTGACCTATCTAGAGTAGGTTTTAACTAATTACACCCATAAAAACATCATAACACTTATACATAATTACACCCATGTATTTACATACCTATCTTCCACACACAAAAGAGGCCAAGTAATGGCCGATAAAAAGCTATGCTTTCCTTAGGTTAACGATGTTCTGCGCGATCACTGAGTCATGGTCGGAGTAGAGCATTAACTCATCACTAGGAATACTGGCTTTATTATGATCACCAAAATGATAATCTTTGGGCCAAGAGTTAATCTTCTTCATCTCCAGAGTGATAGGTTCTATGGCCATATGTAAACTAGGAAATTTGGAGTAAATAGGAAAAGAGAGGTTTGGCTGAGCATAAACATTCATGATAGTTGTCTCCATGATGAGCTGTCAATTTTAATGAAAATGAGTACGCTCCCAGTCAATAGTAATCATGTGTTCCCTCCATAAATGTAATTGTTAGTGAATTTCACTGGGGGTTAGGACAACATCAACATCATCATATTACATATAGAGCTGATAGGGTTCATGATGGCAAAGTACACTAATCGTGATATGGTGCAATGCATGATAACAATATGTGTCGGATACAGGTGGAATTATGATAGGATATGGGCCAAAAGTAGAAGAGCTTTTGTATAATCTCTTTGGGTGATAGGTATATAAATACATGGTGTAATTATGTATAAGTGTTATGATCTTTGTATCAGTGTAATTAGTCAAAACCTACTTTAGGTAGATTACTTATCATTATGGTTATGGTATTGTCAAACCCTATACTCTAAGTACGGTTATTAGGTTTATTATTAAATTGTTGTAAAATAATCACAAATGTAACATTAGTTAAAGCCTACTCCAGGTAGGATGACTTAGTAACATGACTTGTCCCATCTAAAATAGTAATTTTTCCTTCTATATAAAGAAAGGCTTGTAATCATTTTGTTATATGAATGAAAAGTATTAGCTTTTGTATAATCTTTTTATGTCTTGCTCATCATCTCCTCTCCACTTATCTCCATTTCTGTCCTCTTTCCTAGCTTCCCTTGCTCCACTCCGATAACTCTCGCAACCTCGTAGTTGTAAGAAAACCCCGTCACTCTCTCCTGTGTGAAATGATAACATGAAGCTCATAAAGCTTTAATTCTCTCAACACATCCATGAGCATTACAACCGGGTAATCTGTTGTAAAGGCAAAACAATGAAAGAGAGTTCTTTTAATTAACACAGGTACTATACCTTTATTTAGAAGAGGATGACATATAGCTCCTTTTTGGATAAGGAAAGCAGGTAGCCACAATTATTTACTTGTCAACACACATAAAGATCTGTAAGTAGCTATAATTTAAGTGATTTTACATGGAACTAGCAATTTGGTTTGATGTAAAAGTTCTACTTACATTTAAATGAATGTAAAAGAACTTACATCACAGCCACTTTTTACAGCATTTTATCTTATAATAAAATTTGTTGTAAGTTGAAATGCTATAAAGTAAGCGGCATCCATTTACCATCATGGTTATCTTCCAACTAAACCTATCTCATATTTAATTATAAAAATATATAAGTGAAAAAATATTTTTATATTTTTATAATTTCATATTTATATAATTTAATATTTTTATAATAAAAAATTTATTTGAAAATATTATAAAAAATATTTAATAAAGTAAGTTTTTAAAGTTTAATTATAACTTTTTTTAATGATAAAATTAATAAATATTAAATATTTTTAAATTTAAAAATAATTTATTAGATTAATTAATTTTTTTTACTTAAATTAACATTTGTGATGAAGCTTAGGGCGGTTTGGAAATTTGCAAGGAAAGTAGTTATATGCAAAGTTTTTGAATGGAAAGATTTTGGATGCAAATACTTTCCTTGCAAAATAACATTAAAATGTTTGGTGCATTCAATGAAAATTGTAATTGAATTGCATGCAAACTTAATTCCCCTGTTTGGTATGAATATATTTTTTATGTAAAGTTAAGTTTATTCTCATTTTTTTTCCTTTATTATTGTAGTTGTTAAAATTGGGGTTTTAATGAACACTAATAATATTACTAACTTAGTCCAAATGATAATTAACCTTTTCTTTATAATTTTTTTAAAATTTTTAAATGGGGTTTTTATGCTTTTTGGTACACAAAAAAGAATATATGGCTTTATACCACCATGCATTCCTAAACTTTGTTTGTTTTAATCCCTACATCCATTGTCATGATTGATGTCATCCAACAAATATTCATGAGGCATTCCATATGAATAATCACAACTTAAATAGTTCAAAGTATTGCTAGAAACTCATAATCCAAACTCAAAAGTAGACAATGTCTAGACATATTGTTTTTAGTAATCCAAATATAAAACATGCCCATATTACAAACCTAAGAAACAAAATTAAACTGAACATCTAGATGACACCATATAAGACACTCTTCACATAAATCAACTACACATCATCATATGGAATTTGCAAAAATGATTAAGTCTTTCCTCTATCAATTGAAATTTTGCCAATTGCTTGAACCACCTCTTACTTAGTTAAACCATTAAGTTTCGTGATGCTCTTGTAGAGAAGTGTCTTTTTTTCTGTATTTGCATTCAAGTGTTGGAAATAGGTTGTTCACTTTACCTATCTCTTTCTTTTCTACAAGACAAATATCGTAAAATCTTTCCATGTGCTTGGAGAAGGAATGATCAATTGAATCTTTAGTTGATCCCCTTTTCTTCTATTTTTTTTAGGTGCACACTTGGCTCATCTTACATTTTCTCTTGAAACCTTACTCCTTTTACATGAAACGTTCGAGGAGTCATCTTATGCATTTTCAAAGATAAAGACATACTCATTTATATTTTCTAACTCAATATCCACATCAAAGTAGTCATCTTGGACCATGTTCTTCATTGCTTCAGAAACTGCTTTGGCCGTTGTAAGTGTTCACTTCTTCCTTTCTAAAGCTTCAATAGATTCACTTGCAAATTTTGCTCCATCTTCAGTTGTTTGATCTTTCCCAACAATAATTGCTAGCTCATCTAAATAAGGGAATTTCTTGTTTTGAAGTCTAATATCATCTTTGTGACTCTATATTATAACTAATTGTTAGTAACATTGCACATAAGAACATAATTATGAAATATCTAGTAGAGATCCATTTTATATTACCTTTAACCAATAATATCACACATCATTCTCACATGTCACACATTTGTTAGCTTCATCCCATCCAAACCTAGAGCGGCTTCTCATGTCCTTCAGTTCTCTAAACTGTGCTTTAAGTGCCCTCATCATAGATTTAATATGAGGATCACACATGATTTTGCAATTGGGGATCATTTTAGCCATCTATTTTTGTAGTTGAGTTAAGTATTTTGAATTGAAGCTATTGTCTTCTCTCCAATCTTAGTTCACAAGCTCCTAGCTACATTCAATCGAAATCATGTCCTCTACTGGAGACCACTGATGGTTATTCCTCTCGTTAGTATTTACACTTGCTTGACTTGTTAAATTCTCCATTTGTACAAGAACTAACATTGTCACCACCAAAGCTAATAATTTAAGCCAAACTGCATTTCATAAATAACATAATAAACATGATAAATGCCTAAATGCATATATTTTATACGTATATACTTTGTACTATTCATGTATATTTCAAAATATTGATTCCCTTTTAAGGTTTAATTGGTTTTATTCATGTTACAGGCATCAAAGAAGCCTAGGTGAGCTTGACAATGCAATTTAAGAATAAATCGGAAATGAAAACAATGTTTTAGAGCCCCGAGTACTGCATTGACACTATAGCAAGCACTGTAGCATGAAGGATTAAAGAAATGGCAAAGTCTCAGGTTTTCCTTGCGGGCAACATTACGGGTGTGCAGAAGCCCGCAAGCCAGCTTGAGAAATTACTTACCTATTATTGTAGTAAATTTAATGCAGTAGATGTTGTAGCACTTTACTGAAAAATCTACAGAAATACCGAGGTGCTTACGAGCATCCTCACGGCCGTGAGCCAGGCCCTAAAGCCATACCGAGAGGATCTTTAATAAGGCCTTTAAGGCATTTGGTCTTATTCATCAACTTCTTTCTTGAACTCTCCAACTCCCCTGTCTTGATTCAAGGTGAAGGAATGCATTTGAGGCCATTTTTGAGGTGGAAATCAATGAGAGAAGCATACTCCGGCAAGATCCACCCTTGATCTAACTTGTAGAGGCTTGAAGACGATGAGGGAAGCCGCCTCCATTGTGGCATTCGTCGAAGCTTTCCGCACGATTCAAATTGTTATTCTGCTTCTAATCTTCGAGGGAGTATTACTTATGTTTGTTTTAATTGTTCCCATTGTGTTAAACCCTATATTTGTTTGTATGGATGGATAAACCCCAAGGTCACTAGATGTCGGTTATCCTTTGGGTGAACTTGCTAGTTTAAATGCTTTATTTATTCTTAATGCATTTGGTTTGATTTTGTGGTTCAAACTTTGTGTTCTATGATGTATTGGATTGCATGAGAACTCTGTGATTCAATTCTTAGGTTGTACTTGGATGCACGGGATGCACCCTTGAATTATACTCACTTAGCTTGAAAGGGATCCATGTATGAATACACTGAGGGATTCAAGTATTTTGTACCCCTTCAACCATTGGGGATGAACCTAGATGTGCGTTTGACCCTAATTAGAGGATTTCCCCAGCCTTAATACAATCATAGGAGTATTTGGTCAGAAGAAATTCCAAACTAATACTCTTGTGGGATTAGGGGTAATCACCGAGGGATTCGGGATTACCTACTTTAGGAATCTCTTGGCCCAAATCACGATTGCTTGTAATGTTAGCATTCTTCTAGCATTAGTAGCCCCAAGGGAATCCGCATCCGTGACCATTCTTTTCTCTAGGTTTCCTATTCATTCACCCCAGCGGGTGGACATTTTACTTTAGTTCTTTTTAACCTTTTTAGTGATCTAGGACACTCACACTCAAATTTGTAGGCTAAATAACGAGTAAATAGAAAGTAAGAGTAGCTCCTTAACCTCGAGGAATATGACCCCTATGCATGCACAGGGTATTACTTGATGACCCCGTGCACTTGTGGGCATTCATATAAAAACACTTTCATAAATAATGTATAAACATAAATAATACAATAAACAGTTTCATAAATAATAGATAAACGTAGTATTTACATTGATAAAAAAAAAAAGGAAAACTGCATAGATTGCACACAACTTAATTATATAAAGCATGTTCCAAAATTACATAGACTACCCAAAAGTCATTAAACATATGATAATAGTTGCCCAGAAAGATAATAAACGAAAAAGATCTTAATTTCAAGCTTAATTCCTAGAAGCTTGCCACCCACTACACATTTCTTGAGCCAAGATGTCACTAAAAGTTGTCCATGCATTAGAAGTCTCAATGTACTAGATGCTTTGTGCATTTGAGAAAGGTTCAAAATCCGTATATGAGTCATCCAATTCAGCCTCTAGTGGATCAAGAGCCATCTCCCTTCTGATATGATTATGTAGTAGTGCACATGCACTTATAATCTGACATTGTGTTTTAACTGGGTACCAAGACCAATCTCTAATTATCATCCATCTCATTTTTAACAACCCAAAACACCTTTTAATGACTTTCCGTGCAATTGAGAGTTTGTAGTTGAACAATTCTTCTTTTGATTATGGATGATTGTTTTATCTCCATTCATTCAAACGGTAACTTTGGCCACTTTATGGAACTAAGAATCCCTCCCAATTTGTATAATTAGCATCACAAAAGTAGTAAAAACCTAAATGAAAATAGTTCTTTTAGATTATTAAATTTAAATGATAAAGATTACACTATTGTTTTGCTAGTTTGAAAACATAAGTGATTATTACTTTGGGGAACTTTTAAATCGTTTGTCCTAGAACATTAGTGCCAATTTTTTCCTTTCCTTGTCCTGACCTTAGGTTTGTCAACTTCAGGGAGATTGACTTTAATATAAGTCCCATCTAAGGTACCTAAACAACTCTAAAATTTAGAATGAAACACACTAATTTGTTTATTAATTAGTTCAAATTTAAAATATTTCATTAAGACATGATGATTTGAATAAAATCTATTCTTACCTTATTAAACGATTTCCATCAGAGGTATGTAGAGTCTTAAGGCATGGGGTTGAGTTTTTTAAATAATTCCGTATGCAACCTCAATACAGAGAGTAAGGCAAGACCAAATTTACTACTTATTGTCTCTCCACTCTTTACAAATTCCCTTTTTACATTCCTATTCTTAGCATGATGAGAAATAATATAGAGGAACAAGGCAACCATTTCCTTAATGTTCATATTTCTTGTTGGGACAAGCCTACAAATGCTTTGAAGCATATCACATAATTTATAAAAATTGCCCTATTCATCCTAATGTTTTGCATACAAGCCAAATCAAAATCAAGCACCATCCTCCTAAAATTAACTTGCCTAATGAGATGCCTCTCATAACTACAACTCACTCTTCCTTTTCACTTTCTATTTTTCAACGTTCACTATAAGAAAAATAATAAAATGCAATGGATTTTTCCGTTGCTAATAATAAACTTTCCATTGCTATTAAAATTTAACAATGGAATTAGCGATAAAACTATTCCGCCGGGAATACTCAAGTCACAATTTAAATTCCATCGGTAATTTAAACTTCAGTCTCTATGACTTATTATTTGCCGATGGAGCATTTCTTTGCAAAACAAAAACACTCCATCATTAATATAATAATGAATATTCATTTTTGATAGTTTCACAAAAGTTCCGTTGCTATTTTTCTATCGTTGTTTTCTATTAGCAACGGAAATTATTATTTTACAAGCATTAGTTTTTTTCTTTTTGAGAAATGGAACTCTTGTTGCTATTATCCTATTTTTAATAATGTATCCATTGCTTTATATTCATTAGCAATGAAATTTAGATTTTTTTTTTTTTTCGCTATTATTTTATTAGCAACGGACCATCTGTCACTATGTTTTTATTAGCAACGGATTTTATCATTTGTCCATTGCTATTGTATATTACCAACGGAATGTCAATTGTTTTTTCTATTTCAACATTTGTATTAACAATGGAATTTCCATTGCTAATACTTCATTTCCAATGGAATTTTTGCTACTATTTATTATTCAAAACGGAATATCTGTTACTATTTTCTTTGTTGATTACCGTAATTATTAGCTACGGATCTTTTTTATATAACCTATATGAGTGATTGCACAAATGGTAAAAATTCTCTATACAAATGATAATAATAATACAATTTTTTTCATACAAATACAAATAATATAAATTATCCATACAGATGATTCATATAAGAATTGTGTCATTAAGTAACACAAATCCATCATTTGCTTCATACAAACAATACGAATTATCAAGTTAACTAAAAAAATTTAACACATAGAACTCCAAAATTGAACCAATTATAGAAAGCAAGTTGTTGAGATATAGAGGAACGATATACACAGACAAGAACATTGCAAAATCTTCTTCTACAATCTCATCCATTTCAACAACTATAACCAAAATAGACCTATAAAAACATATGATAAAATCAAGGCCTAAAAGGGTTGATGAAATCAAAGGATGTAGAAAAATATTTTTTAAAATACACCAAAAAGTATGCAAGTATATAATACAATATTTATACAGCTAGTAAAAGTGATCAAGCATTTGAGTGAAAAAGGCTTTTCTTGAACCAATCTAATGATTGTGCCCTAAACTCTAATGGAAGTAGACTAATTAAAACTTAGACAAATAAACAGTTTGCCAAACAAGTTGAATACTAAAAGATGATTTGTTTATGTTAAGGTCCATTCTAACACGTTACTATTGGTACTCAATTTACCCAATTAATAAAATGACTATAACATAATAATACTTATTAATGCTTAGCATGATACTTGTTAATAGTTTTAAGAACAATGCAATTATAGCTGCAACTATTGACATAGCATTCATTGCTAAACAATTCAATCTAATTGTCTTAAGGAAAATATAAAAGTAATGCAGGCCAAAATACCATGAATTTTTCAAGAAAAATGTGACTAGGGCACATAGTCCACATACACCTAATAAACAATTCTTATGGCACAAGAAAGTGGATCCTCAATTCCAAAGATAACAACATCCACATAAATTTAAATTGAAGAAGAGAGGTTGGGAATATATCTGGGCAACTTTGGTTGAAGATGATGTGTTGTTATTGAGTCTGCTCCTTTTTTATTTTGTAGAGATTTTTCAAATTCTTTAAGAAAATAAATTCATCAACATATATAATTCATCTTCATTGATGATAAGCAATTTAACTTCCTAATTGGTCGTGCATCATTGGATTGATTATCTTATGCTTAAAGACCAAAACACTCTTTATCCAAAACTCATCAAGCTATAATTAATATCACAATCATTGCATCCAAAAGGTTTATTTAATCATCTAATTTTTTTTCCTAAATTTTATAATTTTAATTATATTGAATTGAATTAACTCTTTTAAATGTCAAAAGGCACCGAATTTTTGGTTCACTAAAATTTCACAAAGTCTATTGCAATATTACAATGTTTGTGTTGTACATATGTCTAAATTAACGGAAATCACCAAAACGTGGAATTTATGAATATTAAGAAAAAGGTATGCACCATTATATCTACAATAAAATTACAAAATTTCATAAAAATTGAAATATATGTTATGCAAGACATGATAAAAGGGACAAGAAATAATATTTCTAAACTAAAAAATTGGTGTTCTCATGTGAATGCTTATGTTTTAATATTTATTTATATATGTCATAGATTTAAGAACTTTGGGTCAGTATATATATAAAGATATTATTCAACCAAATATAAAATTCATAAGAAAATAATATATTTGCATGCCTTTATTGATGCTTACTCCATTGTAATCTTCACAAGAATCTATTCATTTCAAGCTTCAGTGATCAACATTAACTAAATGTTTTAGTGCTACTAATAGAAGGGCTAATGTTATTTTGATTATGTAGCAACATAGTACAGCATTATTATTTTCCGTATGTCAATGGGTTCATCAATCTATAGATTAATATTCATAATTTTTTTCTAGTTATATAAGTAGTTCATTTATCCCTACATGCAATTACTAATTATGAATTTGTCAGGAAATTTAGTTCTTGAACTTGGTGATTTTACAAACTTGAAGATATTGGAAGGCATTAATGTTGGTCTGGGAAGAAAATGTCTGTTTATATAAATTTAGGTCTTTATCTATATTTGAACAAAAAAAAATAAGGAAGCAAATAAACTAGCCATAAAAGAAAACACAGATGGCATAAAGTACAAACACAAGGAATATTTTTTTATGGAAATTCAAAAGAAAACAATCATGGATGACAAGAAGCAATGGAAATATATGTCTTGAGTCTAGCACTCTTTCTCTTCCTCATATTATCATGTTGGATTATTATATCAACATGGATTTGATTTAATCAAAATAGAGATTCTCGTAAAAAAAATATTATACAAATAAAACAGAAATTTATTGGCCTAACTTTGATTCAATCAAAACATAAATTTCACACCAAAAAACATAACCAAAATTTAACACAAAGATTATCAAACAATAGTGATTATACTATTCATCTTACATCAAACTAAACAATAAAAAAGTAAATACAACATTTCTAGTTGCACCAAGAGAAACAATAATGATATAATTTGAAATACATCATTTTCATTTACATTGTAATTTCACTTATTAGAAAATAAATGGTCCCAAATATTAAATTAACCTCATTACTAGTACATTCTCTTAAAAATAAATGATAACAAGTTTATTTTCCCAAACACCCTCTCTTAAACTTGAACATTTCAGGCACAATTTTTAATCTACAAAAATCTTCAAACTATAGAGTTTTTTGCAAAACTATATTAACAACTTAGCCTTTAGATGTCACATGTTTAAGCTAAATATCTTTCCTTCCCATGTATGCTCTAATGAAGTGATACTTTGTGTCTATATACTTACTTATATCATGAAAAACTGTATTCTTTCTTAATGTAGGAGCTGATTTGTCATCAATAATGATATCAATTGCTCCATCTTGTCCAAAATTTGAAACTTTCAGTAACCTGCTTAATCAAACAATATGACAAACACAAGAAATGTTGGCAAGATACTTTGCTTTAATAGATTGAGAGAGTCATGGTGGATTGCTTCTTTGATCTCCAAGGGAATGAGCATATCCAAGACTAAGCAGAAACTTGTACTACTCTTTCTATCATCAATATCTCCATCCTAGTCACTAATATCATCATAGCCAACTAGATTACATTTCTGAAAAGATCGATAAAACAAGATATAGTTTAAAGTTCCTCTAATATATCTCACTATCCTTTTAGTAGCCTTTAAATGTGAGATTGTTGGCCTCTCCATATAATGACTAATAATACCAACTCCATAAAGAATATCAGGTATAGAGCAAATCAAGTCTCAAATTTGCAATGAGCTTTTCAATACAAAGTTGGATTCACCTTTTAACCACCATCAAGTCTTGAAAATTTACCTTCACATTCAACTGGTATAGACTTATTAACAATTTCCCATGTTGAAATCTTTCAAAATCTTCATTTCAAACTCTTATGAAATAAAAAAAAAATTCATTAGATTACTTTAGTTCAATTCCAAAATAATATGCTAGAGCCCTACATCTATCATCTCAAATTCAGTAGTCATCTTAAACTCATCATTCAATATTGAATTATTGCTTGTAAAAATCAGATCATCAATATGCATGCAAAAAATTAACATATTACCCTACTCCTCCTTCTCCTCCTTCATATAAAGACCATATTTATAGGGATATATCATGAACTCTTTTTGATTGAAGTAGTTATCAATGTGGCTATATTAGGCCCTTGGTGCTTACTTTATATCATATAAGACATTCTTTAACTTTAACACTTTGTTTTCTTGTCCTTTGATATCATAGGCAAGGGGTTGATCTTTATACATTTTTTTTTTATAAGTGGCTATTTAAAAATTCTAATTTCACATCCATTTGATACAATTTCTGAATGACCACCCAAAATTAGGTTTTTTTTTAGTTTTTCTGGTTTAAAGTTGTAAAGCCCTCTATTTTTCCAAACTATAGAAGGCCTTAGCACATTGACAAGCTTGTTGGTTGTTAGCCTATGCATTACATATTTAATCAATGGAAAAAAGCCATTTCAGTGAAAGTAAAATTTGTTAAATGCAACCTAAATATATTATTTAGGCCCAATTCAATGCAAAAGTTTAAGCTAATTGAGTGAGTTTCAGAAGTATGTACACACACACATACATATATATATATATATATATATCAATTCATATTTACCAAACCAACCCATATGGGATTATTAGTTACTCCAATATGCCCCTTTGTACATAGTAATCTATTTTAACTAACCATGTTGAAAACAAACCAAACTCTGATATCATGTTAGATGCAAAACAAACATATTATTGAACTCGATTCAACCAAGTTTAAGCTTTGATGAATATTAATCTAAGAAGACAAGCCTAGGTTCCTCATCCTATTAGTTTAACCTTTTGTGTAAAATCTAGCATAAATAATAAATTTTGTCTACATCTACCAATGGCCTCGAACATTAACTCTCTCTTAATATTGTACTTGCAAAAGCCTTATGCCTCCGTTTCATATGTCTCAACTAATGCTTAAATGTTGCCTTATCAATCTATTTTGCTATTATTTATTTTTTTTACCATAATTGTTGATTATCTTTGAAAGGGAATCAAATTATGAACATTAACAGTAGCAACATTTCCCAACTATCATACTAACTTACTCCATTTTTCAATAATTGGATAAATTAATAAATAGATATAAAACACAATTTGAAGAGGATGGGGCCTTTTAACCTTCTTTGGTTCCCAATGTAGAAATTAGTGAAGTCACCCGGAAGTTACTACGACCCAGTAGAGCATCAAGCTAGGAAAGGGTAGAAACCCTACA